>NC_056737.1:647181077-647321077 GCF_019279795.1 Protopterus annectens
GGGGAAAATAACCAGAGAGGGAAAGATGACAAGAATGTGAAGATGCCAAGAACTTATTTAAGAGACTGCCTTTCTTATTAAGGATTGATATCAGACTATAGGCAAACAGAAAGAAAGAGGGGGGTCCTAACCAAAAGACCAGCTCTGGTAGAGTTTTTGGTAGAATCTAGAACAGAAACTGCCATTAAAAAATAAATAATTAGTACAGCATATAAAATTTTGTATAATAACTAAGCATCAATCAGAGGGGATTAGAAAGGATTGGGGAGAGAAATCAGAGAAGCAATTCACAAAGAAACATTGACAGGATATGCGCATGTCTCCCAAATATACAACAAAATCTAGAAGATTTAGGATTTCTGCTTCAAAATGTTTACATAGATATTTTTATACCCAAAGGAGACTCCACAGAATTTTTCCTCAGGTAGACATCAAACGTTGGAGGTGTGATGGGGAAGAAAGAGGTAACTAGGAACATATTTTCTGGGAGTGCAGTAAGTTGGTGGACTTTAAGGATTCCCTGTGGGATGCACTGTTGGAGATACTGGGTGGGCAGATTGGTGTGCCGAGGGAGATGATTTTTCTGAGCTATGATACAGAATTGGAATTGCCTACACATGGTAAGGCCTTCTTTTGGCTGCTCCCATTAGGGGTCGCCACAGCGGATCATCTGTTTCCATTTCTTCCTGTCCTCTGCAGCTTACTCTGTCACACCAACCACCTGCATGTCCTCTCTCACCACATCCATAAACCTTATCTTAGGCCTTCCTCTTTTCCTGTTACCTGACAGCTTCATCCTTAGCATCTTTTTCCCAATATACACTGCACCCCTCCTCAGCACATGTCCAAACCAAGGTAATCTTGCCTCTCTGGCTTTGTCTCCAAACCCTCCAACCTGGGCTGACCCTCTAATATACATATTAACTAACAGACAGGATATATTCTTTATCTACAATATAATATTACATTTTAGAAGATATTCCTAAGTTTAGGATTCCTGTGATACATTTACTGTCAGAGTAAAAGCAGAGAGATGTAGAATAAGGCTCCAAGAGAGCAGATGATGCTCGCTCTAGTTGAGAAGGATAACAAATTGATTTACTATATGTCTTTGCCTGGTTTTAGTTGAGAAGGATAGCAAATTGATTTACAATATGTCTTTTCCTGGTTTTAGCTGCTTATGGAAAGCACAACATTGCTAGGGTAGTTTTCCCTAACTCCTGAAGAGATGGGATGAGCAGTAGATTAACAGTCCTAAGTGGGTACAGTATTATGATTGGTTGGCTTAGCACAGTTACTTAAATTAGGTGAAGTGTTCTAATGAGACATTAGCCAGTGGGGATACAGGAGCACAGTTTATTATTCAAAAAGTGAGTTATGATGGGGATTTGTTGTCAGTTATGTGGGCAGGAAGGGAGTTCCAGGTTTTTACTATACAGTGGCTGTAGACACTTACCAGCTTCATTGTTATATTTGGTTACTTTGAGGAGGTTTTGTGTGCTAGACCTCAAGGTCCTGGCGGTTGTATAGGGTTGCAAAAGATTTTGTAGGGCTGAGGTGTTTTCAGAGTTCTGTATTATTTTGTGGGCTAGTGGTAGCTGATTGAGCTGAAGTAGTAGTGGTAGTTCTAGCGAATTGAGTTTTTTTAGGCATTCACGGTGATGTGTTCTGATGGGAGAGGTTGTAGCGAATTTGGCTATCTTATTATAACAACTATCAAGTTTGTTTAGGTCGGATTTGCAGAGATTTGTAAGCACAAGGGAGGCATAAAGTAGGGTGGATAGTAGGTAAAACAACTGGAATTGAGAATTTTAGAAAAGGATAGGTGCAAACTACATAGGAAAACATATGAAATGTGGGAACAATACATACAGGGGAGGAATGAGGTTTAAAAGAAGGCAGGACTTAAATGAGCTATGTAATGTTTGATTGAAAATGATTGAGTGTATTACAAAAGTCATATATAATGTCTGTAACTGGGAGTGCATCAGTAAGGTTTGTGATGTAAAATGCTTGTAACTAGGACTGAGTCTGTGTGGTTTGTTTTCATTTATATAACTGTATGATTTAATAAAGATGCTTCTTGTTTAAAAAAAAACTGCAAAAGAAAGCAGCTGCAGACAGTACACACAAGATAAAAAATACAACAGGAGACTAACAGTTCTAGTCACTGAGTATGCTGCACCCTTGCTCCTCCCCACAATAATATAATCTTCTATTCTATTCCATCTGTCCATGTTGAGTAAAACTTTATTTTAAGTTCTGTCATTTTTTTAACGACTTACACTTTGTTGACTGGGTTGGTCCCACTAGGCCAATGTCCTCTTTTTATGGGAGGCCCCAGGTGGCATTCAAGCTAAGAGAAATTTGGTCAGGGCTTCAGAGAACTTCCCATACTCTTTTCAATAAGTGCCATGGGATCTTTTACATCCACCTGAGCCACTAGCAACTCAGGCAGATGGGGCCTCAGTTTAATGTCTCATCTGAAGGACGCCACACTCAGTAGTACAGCACCCCCCCCTCCCCATTATACTACAGTGCAATGTCAGTACTGGGTAATTAATCCAACTACCTACTGTGGAAATAAAACCCACAGCCTTCAGTACCAAAGTCTAGTGTGCTACCTGCTGAGCCATCGGGAATGCTATCCCATTCTTTAGTGCTCAGTTTTTGCATTATACTGTATGTAAAAGTAGTATTTTCCCTCTTCTAAATCCATATTTCTCTTCAGCAATTTGCAGTACTGGGAGCACTACATGTATATGTGCACAGACTACATTATTTCCACCAGCATAGACCATTCTTTTATGGACAGCCTTGCACATGCGTTTTTTGCTGTGGTTTTCTTAGCCTTTGCAGGACTGACATATCACACGTGCAGTATAGTAAGAGTATTTATTTCATCTTTAATCATACTCCATGTTGACCATGTCCAAAGTAGCCCAACCTCATTCTAACTTGCCCCATACATCCAGTTGCTTTCTACAGCTCCAACTTGCTTTTTTGTTCTGAACAAATAATGATTAGAATTACAATCTGTCAGCATAAATCAACTGCAAAATCATAATAAAATTTGAGATCATCTATAGAAATTAGTTGTTAAATAAAATAAACAAATTTATCTTGATGCAAACCCAGAATAAAATGCTTAGAGACAGAGATGTACAACATAAAGGCAGGGAAGATGACATATTAGCATTTTCCCAGGGGCGGCTCGTGGCATAGGGCTGCCGGACTGCAGCCCCCTCAAAAATAAAAAAAGAAAGAAAGAAAAATGAAAATAAAAAATTATTTTTGGCCCCCATAGGGGACACAAGGAGACGCCTGTGCACTTTACAGTGCACAGACCCGCCAGGATTATGGGTCGTCCGACTGCAAGAGGAACAGCAGGGACTCGACAGAGCATTAGGGATCGGGATGGAGCATTGGGATCTCGCGGGTCTTTAGTATTGCGCGGGAAGGATGTACGTTAGCTGGATGTATTCAGGTAAGGTGCCTTTTAATTTACAATGTTTATTTGTGTGTGTATGGTGCTTGTGCTTTACTGGAGTGTTTGTGTATGGTGCTTTACTGGAGTGTTTGTGTATGGTGCTTGTGCTTTACTGGAGTGTTTGTGTATGGTGCTTGTGCTTTACTGGAGTGTTTGTGTATGGTGCTTGGAGTGTTTGTGTATGGTGCTTGTGCTTTACGTGTTTGTGTATGGTGCTTGTGCTTTACTGGAGTGTGTGTGTGTGTGTGTGTGTGTGTGTGTGTGTGTGTGTGTGTGAGAAAATGCTATGGTGGTGTGGCAGGGAATGCCACAGGCTTGAACCCTGTACCCTGTATGCAGGTGTTAAAGACTTGAGTTCCCTACCCACCACCATTTGTAAAAAAATTTCAGATTTTTGCCTCATATTCGATCTGATCTGTTCCTCATAATATCTGTGGTTTGTAAATGTTGCAATGCTTGATATTTGATGGTGTAATAGTAGCATTGTTGCCTCACAGCTGCAGGTTCTTGGGTTTGATTCTTGGCTGGGGTTCCTTCTTTGTGGGGTCTGTATCTTCTCCCTGTGTTTGTGTGGGTTTGCTTTTGTGTCCTCCCATGTTACAAAGACATGTCTGCATTATTTCTTCCTGGGCCTCTGCTGAAAATTGTTTATTTGTTCCAAGTCAGACTGTCCTGATTAAAAAATGTTAAATAAAATTGACAGGCATTTGAATTTCAGACTTAAGGGTTTCTGAATGTTTAATTACTTGATGGTGCAGTGGTAGTATTGTTGCCTCACAGCTATAGGTTTTCTGGTTTGATTCTTGGTTGGGGTGGCTTCTGTGAGTCTGCATCTCCTCCATGTGTTTGTGTGGATTTGCTCTGGTGCCCTGCCATTTTACAAAGACGTGTCTGCAGTTTTAATCCCTGCTGAAAATTGGTTTGTTCTGTCCTTGACCGCATTTGAATTTCAGACTTCAGGTTTCTGAATGTTTAATTCCTTGCATAATTGATGGTGCGGTGGTAGTATTGTTGCCTCACAGCTATAGGTTTTCTGGTTTGATTCTTGGTTGGGGTGGCTTCTGTTTGGAGTCTGCATCTCCTGCCTGTGTTTGTGTGGATTTGCTCTGGTGCCCTGCCATTTTACAAAGATGTGTCTGCAGTTTTAATCCCTGCCTCTGCTGAAAATTGTTTTGTTCTGTCCGCAGTAAAATTGACAGGCATTTGAATTTCAGACTTCAGGTTTCTGAATGTTTAATTCCTTGTATAATTGATGGTGCAGTGATAGTATTGTTACCTCACAACTATAGGTTTTCTGGTTTGATTCTTGGTTGGGGTGGCTTGTGTCTGCATCTCCTCCTGTATTTGTGTGGATTTGCTCTGGTGCCCTGCCATTTTACAAAGACGTGTCTGCAGTATTAATCCCTCTGCTGAAAATTGGTTTTGTTCTGTCCGCAGTAAAATTGACAGGCATTTGAATTTCAGACTTCAGGTTTCTGAATGTTTAATTCCTTGCAGATTTGATGGTGCAGTGGTAGTATTGTTGCCTCACAGCTGTAGGTTTTCTGGTTTGATTCTTGGTTGGGGTGGTTTCTGTGTGGAGTCTGCATCTCCTCTGTGTTTGTGTGGATTTGCTCGGATGCCCTGCCATTTTACAAAGACGTGTCTGCAGTGTTAATCCTCGTCTCTGCTGAAAATTGTTTTTGTTCTGTCCGCAGTAAAATTGACCGGCATTTGAATTTCAAACTTCATGTTCTTCAGAATACATA
The DNA here is from genome assembly GCF_019279795.1 of Protopterus annectens. Taxonomy (NCBI): domain Eukaryota; kingdom Metazoa; phylum Chordata; order Ceratodontiformes; family Protopteridae; genus Protopterus; species Protopterus annectens. Next base: position 647,186,316 of record NC_056737.1, read on the forward strand.
GTAGCACAACCTTTTTTTTCTAGCAATTTTCTAAGTTTATAAGATGAATATTTTAAATTTGTCCCTATTTTTGGGACTGTATTCCCCCATTATTGGCTCAGGTTTTTGTGCTAAGGTTGACAGCTATGGCAAGAACTGAATTCACTGAATATGGACTGTAGAATTGTGCATATTTACTGATAAAGGTGCACTGTAGAATTGTGCATATTTACTGATAATGGTGGACTGTAGAATTGTGCATATTTACTAATAATGGTGGACTGTGGAATTGTGCATATTTACTAATAATGGTGGACTGTAGAATTGTGTATATTTACTAATAATGGTGGACTGTGGAAGTCTGAGTAGAGTTTTTTATGATAAATGTCCTCAACTGGGCAGTTTTGCCATTATGGGTGCATATGTTTTGTTTCATTGCTTACTGGAAAAATGTTCAAAACAAATTTAAAACACCCTCTAACAAGTGTACTGTATTGTACAAGGAATATAATTTTTAGTACAATGAGGAAGGTGTATCAAAGAGCACATGTATGTTTCATATGCAAGGGGATATGATTCAAAACAGCCCAAAATTAATCTTTATCTGCCACTGGCAAAATGTATTTTCTTTGAATGTGGGTTTCAATGCTGTTTCAATGAATGTGAGTTTCAAGGGCAGAGAAGTTTTAATGCTAAGTTTTCATTGTGAGACTGCATTGCTTTGTTTAACAGATGACTTAATGTTTGTGCTGTAAAATACAGAATAAAACTTTCAAATGAAGTCCAATCATTGAAGTAAAGCAGTATGCACATTAGTGTTTATGGTAAATGGAGTGCAATAGCCAAGTAATGGTTAATTGGAATGGCTGCAGAGGCTCCAGTTCAACCATTATTTTGTCGGGGGGGGGGGGGGCAGCAAACTCAGACAGGCCCATCTGAACTATACCTCCCAACTGTCCAGATTTTCAAAGAATGAATAGATTTTTGCTTCTTATTTTTGGTTTGTTGTTCATAAAATTTGTAGTTTTAATTCCTAAATGATTTGCCAGAAGTCACTAAATAATAAGTTTCAGACTTCATAACCTTCATAAAAATGCATGTTAAAGTAAGAGCCGTTCTATCAACTGTCTCAATTTATACAAGAGCAATTTTAGTACTGTTTATATGTGCCCCAATATATTTGGCCTTGTTCAGATTTACTGCATTAACAGGTTGAGAGGTACATGCAAATAAATTGCTTTATAGAATTAGGCATAGCCAACCTCTCAACTGTCCCCAATTTTTGGCTCAAAATGTTGCTCTTCCCTAATAATCCCTCCAAAATAGCAATTTTGGAAGAAAACATGGAGGGTTTACAATTAAGAAATAACTGTAATAATCAAAGTTATAGATTACTTGAAATGCATGTAGATTCTTTTATTTTGTCAGCTGCTCAAGGTAGCAGTACTAATATTAAAGTGTCCCTTCTTTGACAGGTAGAAGCTGTATTGTGTGTCTATTTTATATTTTTGCATCACATTTTTGGTCCATTTTTCATAAAATTGTGTTTTTTGGCAAATTAGTGACAAATCACTAAAGACTGAAGTTAGAAAATGACAGACATTTGAGTTTCAGATTTTATACCCTTCAGAAAATTCATACTAATGCAAGACCTATTCTATTATCTTTCTAAGTTTATTAGAGCAATATTTAAAAATTGTCCTTATTGTTGTGCCTTTGTCCCACTTCTGTGTATGGCTTTGTCCAGATTTCTTGCTCTTGAAGTTGAGAGGTATGACAAATGTGTCAGGGCCATCACAGTCAGCCAGAGAGATTTCAAATTGTGACATGCTTGTTGCACCCCACTCCCCATGTAGTGACTCTGGATGTGTCCAAGCAAGGCAAGGAGTAGTTGTATCTACCTTGGATGGGGAGGACACACTGCATAAGTACTACAGTGGCTTTTCATCTGTCCTTGATTTTGCAGAATGGTCTGGTTTCTGTCATATTTTTGTACTGTTGATTTATGCTTATTACTCAAAGTGCCTGTTGCTCTGTGTTTAAGTAGCAATGCTTTAATGACCATAAGGTAAGCTTGTCTGACATCGTAAGATGCAAGTAAGCTTTAATAAGCATACTGTTAAAGAATTGCCAACATTGAAAGCCTTTCTGTTGTTGCCATGCAGAGAATACTTGACTAGATAATGTATAAGCCTTGGGTATTAAAGGACAGGATTCCATTATTTATTTTAAAAAGCTCATTACACTTGTTGGAGACTTCCAGTCATCTCTACAGGCTTTACCCGTAAACTAAACAGAATGCCAATCATGTGTGGTCCATAACCTGTACAGTAATCCTTTAAGCAATGTATCTTGAGCTTGTTTCTTGTTTGCTTTTCATTTTTTACTTTTATCATGTTTTCCCCATGAAACAAGTTGTCAGGCAGCAGGTCTTTTGGATAAGAAACATTTTTACAAGTGGGCATCACATAGATTTCTACTTTCAGCATGTTGCTTGGTACTTTAATAAAGCTGAATATATTATAATTAGAACTGCAGTGCAAGGAGAAGTGGTTTGAGTTGAGTGCTTCTGGTTTTTCTTATACTTGATTTTGACTGGCATTCCAGTAATGTATTTAAAAAGTAATTTATTTTTTCATGCCTCACAACCTTTTGTTTCCATCTAGATATTAAGTAAGCTGTCATGCAGCCAATGCATTGAAATATTTTTATTCTTCTACACTTATTTTTGTCTTGATTGGACTTTCATAATGATGGTTTGCCACCCAGGGCAGCGTATTTAATTAAAGTTAGTTTTTTGTGGTTTTGTGCATAGCTCCTCCCCTTTATGGTTGACCACACCCATTCAGCGTCTCCTGCAGCCCCCCTGTGATTTGAAGTCACCAGCCGCCACTGCATTTTCCTCAAGCTCCATTGAGTTCTTCACTGTCAGCAGAGAAGTTAGAGAATGCAGCAAAGTCCTCTGCTACCCGATATGAAAAAGAACATGAAGAGCATACCTTATGCATACTATGTCTATAAAGTAAAATCAGGCAGTCACACAGGCCCTGGGTTATACTGGCCCCATGGGCTCCATCAATATTTATTAAGTTGAGGAGAAGCTTCATTAGTAGCAATTTTTAAAGTGTTCTGTTGGTTAGTGTGGTACATCTGTATAGCCCGTGCTCCTCCCCCACTAGAGGTCAGCTAGTACTAGGTTTTCACTTACTTCAGTTCTCTGCTTGCTTATAGCTTTCTAATTTGTCCAACATTATCTAGTCAAGTGGCTGGAATAACAGTGAAGGTACCTTACAGACACAAGTTGCAGGGTTTAATTGTTTTACCTGCTCCATTTTTATTTCCATTTTAAGAAACTGTTTGGCCTGGTGTTTTTGTTCTGTGTGTGAGGTAGACACTTATCTAGGCTGCACACTTCACGTTTTTTCATTTGTTTAATTCTCTCGAGTGATACCTAAACAGCAAATTTCTGGGTCTGTTTTTTTTTTAAATACACAGCAAATTTCCGGGTCTTTGTCATTTCTAAAATGATTTCAAGCCTGCATAAACTAAACTAAAGTACTACTTGATTCCCTGTTAGTTTTTCACATGCACGGCACCCACCCACCCACCACTTTGTTGATCTGCTTTTTAAATTTTAAACCCTGGTGATTTTAAGCTGCCCACCCCTACTGTAAATTGAGCTCAACAGGCTCCTCCTTTTCTACATTGCTGTTGATATCCTGACTTATTTATTTGCCTTTCCTTATGCATAACTAGAAAAAATGCATTTTGTTGCATCATTGTTTGTTTTACTGACTTACTTGCCTTGAATTCATTATCTAGCTAGCTGTTGGATAAAGTAGCATGTTTTTACACTCTAGCAAGAACTTGTTTTTACATCAAAAGGTCAGTGGATTTTCCATTTAATGCACTGGGAGGTAGCCTGGTCTGTTTACGTTCGGGAAACACTTGAGATTTCTGCATGTAGTTTTATTAGCTGGAGGGTTTATTAAATCAACTTATTTTGTTTTTAGTGCCTTTATATATTCTGTACAATTCAGTGGCTCTTGGCTCATTTATAGAAAGCAAAATACTTTTACTGAATAATCACTTTTTAAAGCTGTTTAAAGTACACTGCTGTATCTGTACATTTGTTTGTTAGCATTTTGTATTTTTTAAGTTTGTTTGTGGTAGAATTTCACTCCGAACACTCCGTTATTATGCTTCTACATTAGGAGGAATAGAATTATTCATCTATTGACAACAGGACACTCCTTTACTGTGCTTTTACATTAGGAGGAGTGGGGTTATTCATCTAGTGGCAGTAGGTATTTTCCCAGCTCATCTGAGCTGGGAAGCACACAAAATGGCTCTTAAGTATTTAAGTATATTTTTGCACTTCTCTGATATACTGTGACTATCCTTTAGCAGCTTCAAAAAACTGTACTGTCTGCTGCTGCTGCTTTAAGTAATTAATTCCATTACATTGTATATGTTAGTTGTAGGTAGTTTGTGTGGTCTTGTTACACTTGGGCTCCAAACCAGCTATTCTATATTAAGGTGTTTTTCTGCACCCTTGTGGCAGACGTGTGCTGATCTAACCTGTCTGAGTTGGGGATTGCTTGCTGGAAGTCTTATTGTGTACTTTCTCAATTGGTATCTGGCTTAAACCTTGTTTTTCTTGGCTTGTATTAAAGTCTCGTGTTAGTGAGGCGCTGCTCTTCTTGCAGTGGCCGTTAGCAGTGCCCTGTATAGACCCAAAAGCATAGAAGCTTGGTTTTCCCTAAAGAGCTGTCAGTGAAACGCTTCCAAGCTTTTCTGTTGCTCTGGGGGGGATGACTTGAGAAGTACCTCACTGGTCTATATGAAGAGAGACATGACTGACTGAGCTCTCAGATTGTGTCACAGGCAGGTATACGCCTAGCCTTAAGCAGCATTCTACCTTCTCCAAGGATGATGCCACAACATAAACAAAAAATGATTGACTTTAACAACTGGCTTAGCTTTTGGTGTCAGTCCAAGGCGATCCACTACCTGTCAGCCTGGAAAGACATGGTTGACAGACCATGCTGCTTTGGCAGAGAAGATCTGCATCCTCTAGGCTTTCAGATACTGGCAAAGGCATTAGCTTCCCTTTTGTGCCTTTTTAGGCAGTGTCAAAATAACCAACCTCCCAACATAACAAAATCCTCTCTAGATAAACTCAAGGTACCGCTGCTTAATGCTAGGAGTCTAAACAAGAAACTGCACTCCCTGGAAGCACTCCTTACTTTGGAAGATGCTGACATCTGTGCAGTCACCGAGACATAGTTCAAAGGTACGAAAAGCACCCCAGCCGTGCAGGGCTACAATGCCTTCCACATGTTCAGACCACAAACTGAGCATAAAAGAACCAAGGGAAGAGGTGTATCCATCTCCATTAAGAATAAGTACACCTCTAGATTGGTCAAATAGTGTGACCCTGTTGAGCTACTCCTTGTCCAATTAACTACAGGCAAAGCCCCTTACCATTTCATAGCTAGCTATAAGTCGCCCACCATGAAACAGAAAAAGCATACCTGGACTTACTCAGGCACTTGCCACACAGCCCAACACCTTACTCATGGGTGATTTTAATTATCCTACCATCAACTGAGAAACATACATGACCACAAACATGCTGGCTCAGAGGTTCTTGGATTTTGTTAATGCAAATGCTCTGGAACAGCTAGTCAGTACACCCACAAGAGGCTCAAATGTCCTGGACATAGTACTCACTAACAAGAGAATAGCACTGCACCCCCCCGTGTGATGTCCTCCCAAATAAGATTGGACCATAAATAAACCTCATTCAGTGTAGACAAATTACTTCCTACTAAGTGATGGTATAAGAAATTTCAAAGCCTCCTCGAATGCGAGAACATGGACTCCTATGCAGAGGTGTACACCAACGCCCTGTATAACCACTTAAGCAGCTGTATAGAATCGGCTGTACCTGACTGGATTAAAACCAGGTCTTGCCAAAAAAATAAGACACCCTGGTGGACTCCTAGTATAAGCAGGCTATACAACAAGAGAAAGAAACTAATGTCCAGGAACAAGAAGGAACTGGCTCAGCCGAGGAAGAAATCCCTCTCTAGGTTAAACAAATCTTGTCAAGTCCTCCACAGCTAATTATGAAGTTAAAATAACCTCCCTAGCTAAGGATAATCACAAGGCATTAATTTTAACTATATCCAAAATCTAAAAGGGAATACCCAGCTATGCGGTGAATTGGTTGTGGATGGCACTGCCCATGTGCTCAACTGGATGCAATAGTCAACGTGCTAGATGAGAGATTTGAAGCAAACTTCACTCCCTTGTCAACATATACCCGCTGTCATTCCTCAGCCTATTATCTCAACAGAGTAGGTCATCTTGGCACTCTCCAAGGCCAAAAACATACCATCACTAGGACCAGACAACAACTTAAAACATGTCCTAGCAGACCCACTTGGATCCCACAACCTGCAAAACTGGCTATGTTCTGGCAGAATAGAGAACAGCAACAGTAATCCTTCTACACAAAAGGGGGACCATTAACTGACCCTGGGAATTATAAGCCATAAGCTTGACTAGCCTCATCTGCAAGGCCATGAAAAGAATCATTATGGACCTTATTAATAAGAATGCAGGTAATCTCCAAACTCTGGACCCAACCCACTGTTAAAAGTGGATCACGCCTGCTAAACATGGGTGACTGAGAAAGCCACCAAGGACCTGGATGACAGAAAGACAGTGCATACCACCTATCTTGACCTAACCAATACATCTGACACAATCCCCACTCAGGTATTATAGAGAAACTCCTCCATTTGGGAAATAACCCCTACATTATGAGATGGCTAGCCAACTGGCTCACCAACAGGACACATACTGTCAAAGTGGGTGACTTCACCTCTAACAAAAGACCAGTCCCCAGTGGCCCACCACAGTATTCTGTACTGGGCCCCTTACTGTTTGGAATTTATTTCTCAGAAGTCCAGGTAACCTTGGCTGGCCTGTGGCTAATCAAGTTTGCCGACAACTGCAAATTGGGAGCAATCACTGATTCCCCAACCATGTTAATATACTGCAAAGCTGGGTTAATGCAGACAAATGATTTGGTGCCAAAGCCATGGATTAAAGCTAATTGCAAAAAAATGCATTATTACCCCCTTTGGGAAAGCTAACATCCCTGTTAATTACATTACAGATAGCAACCCCCCTAAGTGTAGACCCAGTGGTATGTGATCTGGGTATTCAGGTTGATAGTAATCGGAACTTTGACCATCACGTATCCACAGTAGCATGGAAATCCTTCTATGTTGCACATCATACAAGTAAAGGCATCTGATCTAGATCTAAGGATGTTATAACTCTGTTATACTCAGCCCTCATCAGACCAATAGTCTAGTACAATGTTCCCTTTTGCATGTACCTCACCAAACAACTGGATAGACCAAAGAGGTTTTTCACCAAGAAATTACAGGGTATATAAAACAAGTCTTGCACAGAAAGCCTGAAAGCCCTTCTATCGTACTCTGTCATCTACAGGTTGCTAAGGGATGACCTGTGCCTAGCTTACAGGGCAGTCTCTGACCCGGCCCTGATGGAAATACTACACACTCGTAAATCAAACTGGACGAGGGTCACTCGCTCCAGGGATCTTAACCTAGCCTCTGAAATGAATAGGTAATGCGAGAGATAGATACATCTCCCAGAGACTGCCACTTCTCCAGAACAAGCTTCCAATTAACATGAAACAAAGCTCATCCCTAACCTTCTTCCAATGCAACCTAGATCAATGGATGGGCGACTGCAAATTTACTCCTGGGGTGGCGCCCATGTCCCTCCTGGACAGAGGAAGTCGGTATTAACTACCATACACCCTTACCTCTGCGAACTTAACTCAAACTAACCACCAACAACTGGGGCAACTCAGGATAAATATGCCTAGGCTTGTAAGGGCTCTAGGGCTGTTAGCCTGCCTAGCAACCTTCTATGTACCTGTTAAGTATCACCTTTCATCACTGTCTGGTTACTGGCTAGGCATGTAATAGTCTTCAGACTGACTGCCTAGTATTTACATAAAAATCTGACTGCACAGTGACTATTAAAGAGTTGATGTAACTTCTGCCTTTACCATAAGTGGCTGTTACAACCTAAAGCTATCTGTTGTAGAGGAGTACCAACAACAGTTTTTTTTTGTTGTTACTGTTGGTTTTTAAAAACCTTAACATATTAACAGTTTTCACATTCATACATTATATATTTTCTTTCTTTTAACAACTATTCCCTACAACATTTCATAAACTGCTGGCTTTTCTTAAACCTTATTCCTCCTCCTGCGCATTATTCTGCATATATTGGTCCAACAAATTCCTTTCACTTCTTTGTAATTTGCTCCACCTATATTCTAAACATTCCATCTCTAGTTCTTTTATCTCCTTTACAATATCTGGTACTTTGACTACATATTTTGATATCCATTATCTAATACTTTCTTTTTTGACAGGCAACAGCATTACACTTAAAGGCCTTACTATGTATAGGAAATTCAGCTCTCTCTCAGCTCAAAATAACATCTCCTCTACTACTGCCATATGCTATTCCAACATTTCTGAACAAGTACTCTGTAGGAATTTTTTTTAAAACCTGCCAACTTGTTACAGTCTCAAAAACATGCTTCCAGTTATCTCTCTCTTTTCTCTCACATCTCCAGCATTTTCTAGCTACCTGAGGAAAGACTCTGGTCTGCTTTATGGTAGGGGTCACATATAAATGAATGAGTAAGAAAGCTTTATGCTCTAGTTTTTCAAAAGAAATATCTATTTTATTCTACTCTGCCAGCTAAATGCACTAAATCTTTATGGCTCCAGTCTGCCCTGCACAAGAGCCGTTTTCTTCTGCTACCTGCAGAGTAGCCAGTTAAAAAGCAGATATATTTTGATATCTCTGCTATAAATTGGCTGCTGCTTGATCGACTGTTATGTCATGGTAGCACAGAACCTGTTCTGAAACAGTTCAGGAAAAGGGTCAAGTATGACCCTGAGCTCATATTACACCAACTGTGAAAAACTGAGCTGCATTAATTGAACAAATGATAGCGGTATCAGCAGCATATTCTGCAATGGAAATCAGCTCTATGAGATTTCTAATGACAGCCCAAAACTACTTGCCATCTGATCCAAGCAAAACCAAATTAGTAAAATATTTTTTAGTTGTCACTTAAGTTATGTAGAGGTATAGAACCCTGACTACAGCACAGGACAAGTCAGTTGGATTAGAGGCTAGAGTGCCTGAAGGAGTGACAGGGAGGATGTGCATGCCTATCCAAGGAGGACAGGGACTGTGCTGGGCATCATCCAATGAGCCCTGTCAGAGGCTACAGGCTCAAAGAAACTGATGCCAGGTAAGGGGCAGAGGGAATACAGAAAGGTGTGGCTATCCCTTGGATGGGGCCCAGACATGGATTGGGTGTGGCTCTCTCATTCTCGACCAGCCCCTAGAGTAACATTAGGATAAAGGGACAGGAATTTAGGCCAGAGAAAATCCCCTCAGTGAAGCATGATGGCTTATCTACTGGCCCTTCTCATGTACTTGCCCAGTATGTACCAAATCCTGCACATCATGCATTAGGAATGGGCCCTCCTCAGAGCAGGAGCTCTCTCAGACAGGAGACATTCCCTGCAAGGGAACATATGGGGCCCTCAGGATGGGACTTGCAGACAGAGAAACGGTCAGGCAGTAAACATGAAAAAAAAAAGTTTCTCTTCTTAACTTCTCAAAAGGTACTGGTGCAAACTGGCAAGGCGTTCTTCCTTGGATTTCTTTCACTGTTCCAGGTGTTAAAATGTGGACTACATTATGCACCAAGCCAATGATGCTCTACAGTACTTGCAATGACTCCAAGTCTGAGTTGTTTTGCTTTTGCCTGTAATAAAGTACAGATGCGTTAGTAAACATAGCACAGCAGTAGATTTTCTAGTAGATCAATGCTGCAGTATCCTAAAGCTATGGGACGTTCTACCCTCATGCACTGGTCAGCTTTCTCAAAACTTTGGGGGGTCTTCCAGTGCTCCATCTGCCAGGACTGAGTGGGGTACTCAATATAAAATGAAGGTTCAGCACTCAGAATTTTCACAGTATTTTTGCACAGGAAGGAAGGAAGGAGGTAAGAGCCGTGAATACTTTTGCTAGGAAGCAAAGAGGACTAACTACACATAAAAGGGTTAAACAACCATACCTTGGCAACACTGACACACATTGAACAGCAGGAAAAATGGGGTTGGGAGAAGGGATAGCTACTGCAACAGTGATCCATTAGAACATCTGCTGTTTTGCTAAGTTTAATTACACAACAGTACTATCTTCAGACATGGATCACCACTGCAGTAGCCAAAGCTATATGGGTAAATTACCATAGCTTAGACAGGAGTAGGAATACATTAAGGAGGCCAATAACAAAAACTCCAGGAGCCAGTGGAGTATGGTTCTGGACCCGGAAAAGGAATCAAGTTTGTAGTGCACTGTAAATGTTATGAGGACCAAGTTGCTGTCTGTAGAATACTTTGAGCCTCCCCCTTTTCAGGAAGCCATTAAAGGAAATAACTGAGCATGAGAAGGAAAAACTTTGAAAATGTAAATAACTGTTTGTGAAGGTGTTTTTAAATTTTACTATGAAATCGAAATCGACTCAACATCCCAAATACCAAGTCCAAAAAGTTAAATGACCAAACCAATGTTGCCTACTAAAGTAAACTTTAAATAATCAGATGTTAAATTAATTCATTTACAAATTTCATTTTACTATATCAGTATTCCTCTAATAATAAAAATCAAATCATCTACAAAATGATAAAATTTGCGATAATAGCTGTTTGTCACAAACAGTTATTTACATTTTCAAAGTGGGCTTTGAATGATGAATTGTTTTTCATTTCTAATTTATTTTTAGACAGGTAACTAGTAGTTTTAACAACACAGTCACAGGTGATGCAAATAAATATACTAGAAAAACACCTACATGTACTGTGTAAGAAGTTTTTTAAGATTTAGTTTTCTTAGAGCAAAGTTGTTTGTTATTTGAAGCCATTAAAGGAGCCAATGTCGCTGTTGAATGTGCTGTAAACCTGCCTGGAAGTGGATTACTGTGGCGAGTATAACAAAAAGTAATATCATGAGACAACCACCTGGAAATAGGGTCTATATTATATAGACGAAAAATCAAAATGTCGAAAGCTCACATGAGCGTAAATGCAGAAATTCGAAATCGCTATTGTGTGGGGCTGCCCCTCCGCTAAATATATATTCCAACTCCGAGATCGCACTACAGTGAGGGAAGGGCAAATATTCCGATCCTCACTGTGCTACAATCCAGAAAAATAAACACTGAATTTCTGCATTTACGCTCATGTGAGCATTCAACATTTTGACTTTTCCTCGATCTAAAGTAGACCCTGGAAATAGTCAATGTTGCGACAACCATCTGAAAATGGTCAACATTGTTGCTGGTTGCTCTTTCCTCTTACCTTTATAGTAGACAAACCACTGTCCAACTTTCCTGAAAGGTAGAGTTTTGTCTGGGTAGTATCGGAGTTGCTTGTGTACCTCCAGAAAGTGAATAATCCTCTGTTCCTTGTTCTTTAGCTCAGGAAAGAAGACTGAGGTTAATAATCTGACATAACGTAAACTGTGAAATTACCTTTTGCAAAAAGGTAGGATTTATTCTCAGAGAATTCCTGTCCTTGTAAAAAATAATGTAGAGTTGACTTGTCATAAGTACTCATAACATAGAAATCAGAGCAATAAGAAGAACAGTTTTCTATGTTAAGAACCTCAATTCACTCTCATGAACTAGTTAAAATGTTGGTAGAGTAAGCCTCTCGAGCACAAAACTGAGATACTGAGAAGTCCCCCATTTCTTAGGTGAATGAGTATATAGGATCCCTTTCAAACTATTTAAACTGAGCATTGTTAGAAAGGGGGATCTAAGGGCAGACAATGAAAAAATGGCTGATGAATGTACCTTGATAGAAGGGTATGACAAACCATTGGATACTAACTCACACAAATAATCAAGAACCACTGGCAAACAGACCTGAAAAAGGGAGTCCTGGTTCTTCTGAGTGTCACCAATTAGGAAATATTTTCCACTTACGTATGTATGATTTTCTCATCTCCTTTGATACCTTCTCAATAAAAATGGTGTATAAAACGTATCAAAATTATATCATTCAGGAATTTAGCTGAAGTGCTCCAGACCTGGGTATATCAAACACCCACTTTCTTGTGGGAGTAAATTTGGTCAGGAAGCTTGTAGTATTTGCCTTTGACCAGACTGAAAAGGAGGGAAAACTGCTGTTGCCTTGGCCAAAAGGGAGTCAACAGCTCAATTTTTGGAGTCCTTCTGGATCTTTAGAAGAACTCTGGTAATCAGTGGAAAGGCAAGCAAGAACATTCCCGTCCACAGGCATGAGAAGGCATCCATCTTCCAAGCTTGACTTCAAGGAGTCCTCTAGCAGAACTTCTTTAGTTGTGTGGTCTGAAAAGAAGTGGATACTACTATATAAGGTGTTCTATACAATCGGATGAATTCTTGGAAAACCTCATGATGAAGGCTCCATGTGTGGGTGTCTATCCTGGACATATTGACGTGGTCTGTAATACGGTTTTGCTATGATGGAATGATGAAACCTGAAGAGTCAGACAGACCTGAAAAGCTATCTCCCAGGTCATCACAGTCAGTCTGCAAAGAGGGAAGGATCTGGTATCTCTCATTTGCTTATATATTACATCACTATGGTGTTGTATATGTACAGTTGTTGTGAACCTAGGGACTAGAGATAATTCAGGGCCATCAAAGCACTGACGACATTTCTCTGACATTTATATGTTTCTGTCTGCAGGGTCACAAAAAGCTGGACTTTTATCCCTTTTGAAACTACTCCCCATGACAGATCTGAAGCATCTGTCTTGACTGACTGAAGGGGGGTTTGGGAGGGAGAAAAGACCTGGACTGTATAGTGCCTAGTCTGCTTTACAAATACTAGAACTAGAATCTGAAAAGTCAGGGTATAAATATGGTTACAGTCTGATTTGAAGTACCACTGTATTTCCCACATGTGTAATCTGGCAAGGGACAGCATGATAATTATCAATGCCATGTACCCTGGAATCCTTAGAAATTCCCTTGCTGATGCTTGGTTTAGGCTGGAGAAACTCAGGAAGAACTGTAGGAACACTTCTACTTTGGAGGAATAAATATGTTTCCCCAAGGCAAATCCAACAGACATCCATGGAAAACCATCATGTGCAATGGGATGACAGACTTCTGTAAATTGATTTAAAAACCTAGATTGCTAGAGGCCTTTGACAGCTGGAAAGAAAGTCTGCAAAGGTAAGACAATCATGCAAATATGGAAAAATGTGAATAACTTGGGAGCATGCAATAAGCAATGACTGGAGCTTGGCATTTTCTGAATATCCTAGGTGTAGTGGAAAGTCCAAAGGGTAAAAACAAGTAAGCCAGACATAACAAATCTTAAGAAATACCTGAAATGCTTGGCAATAGGAATGTAATGATAGGTGTCCATCAGATGCAAGTTTACCATGAAAGCTAAATGTGGGATCAAAGGTATAAGTTTTGATTCTTTTGGATTAGGAACTAGAAATATCCCTGAATAATAACCTCTGCCTTGAAGATTGACAAGCACTGGTTCTATGACTCCCTGAGATAGCATGTTGTACAGAATGGGAAGAAAGAGAAATTTGGTTCTCTGGGCAAGAAGGAATCACCTGGAAAGGATTCCCATTGTCACAAATACCCTTGTTGGAATACAATCAGAACCCAACTGTGTAAGACCATCTGATGCATAAAGGAAGGATAAAAGTCTCAGGGACGCAGAAAGGTTTTGTAAATAGTCCTACTGACTAGGACAATCCTTTACTTTTAGAGGCTTTTCCCTTCTTTGAACATCCTTTCTATTACTTTTTGGAACAGTGAGTACAGTGTCCTTACTGTTTAAACTGTTTTTGGAAAGGGAGAAAAAATGTTACTTTGTCTGAAGAATGAGGGCTGAAAAAGCTGGGTCACTCCTTGGATCGGTTTTAACTTTTTATCACACTTCTTAAGAACCTGAAGCTGTAGAATGGCCAAACAGAATCTCTAGCTTAGGGAAAATTTAAAATCACAGATTTGACATCAGTAGGGAAGTTTTGAGAAAGAAGCCAAGCAAGTCTCCTCAAAAGTGACCCAGAAGCAGTAGCTCTGTAAGAAGAATCAGCTGCATCCTAAGCACATCTTAAAATATGCTTAGTCACCTGAGAAACAGCTGTCGCAAAAGCATTTAACAAAGTCTTTACTTTAGTGGAAGGAAGAAAGGAAGGAAGGTTAATTATTAATATCTGCATATTCTCAAAAGACACAATCAAAAACTTTAGCATTTGAGCTTGGCAATTTAAAATCCTGAAAGATAAAGTAATACAATACATTTTCTTCCCCGACTTATCTATTCTTTTTCCATTTTTGTCAGAGGAAATTGAGGTTGGAAGCAGTAATCTGTTGAGGAAGCAGCAGATTTTAAGAGAGTGAAATGACTGCTGGGTCTGCTTTCAGATTAAAAAACAGGAACTTGTGTCTGGGTCACCCTATATAACCTGTCAAACCTCCTAAGAGCAGAAGGTTGATGTTGACCATCAGGAGTATTAAGAAAAAAAATTCTCAACAATACAGGAGGGATAGGTACATCTTCTGATATCTTTAACTGGAACAATTTATAACACATTTTCTGTGCCACAGAAGTTTCACTTTGCTCCCACAGAAAAACCTCTCCTATGTTATATAAAATATCAGTGAAAGAGATTTCTTCAGTAAAAGTCCACGCTTCATTTTCTTCAGAATTAGAGTATGCATGTCCTCCCCACCGTTGGGTGGGCGTTCGAAAGACATGTGTAAATGGGCGTGCCTTCGTTGAAGGTTGAACATCGAGCTGGCACCTCGGCGTTCGTGAAAATCTACTGCCAATCATTAGCAGACCGGAGTTCCGCTGTGGCAACCCCTATCCGGGAAAAGCCGAAAGACAAACAAACAACAACAGACTGAAGAATCTTCTGAGGTACACACCTCTTCCTGCTGTGACTGGTCTCCAGACTGGAAAATCCTGTCAGAATAAGAGGGAACGCCCTCTTTCCTTGCCTGAAGCTTGAGATAAAGAAAAAGCCAAAATTAGTTCCTTAGCAAAGATCAATAAATCAGCCCTGTCCATAAAAATAGAGACAGGATGCTGGATGTTTTTTCTACCCAAGCACACTTTTCCTAAACAAAGCTTGACCTCAGGCACACTGGACTCTGCCTCCATAATCTCATCCCAGCAAAGTGAAGACTCTTCACCTGCCCCTTCCCCAAGCAGTGACTAAAGTGGCTTTCTCCCTTGCCCACAATGAGCCACAAAGGATGTGCTACCCCTGGTCTTTAATGGCTTCCAATACTACATCAATAGGAAGGGCAAGAATGTGGGTGATCTGAGGAACAATAAAGCCAGAGCAGAGTCACCCACCAGCAGCTGAGGCAAACAAGGAGCCAGATGGATCTTAAAAGGCTTCCTATAGGGTTTATTCTTTTAGTATCCCTGGGAAGGTACTACCATGGAGAAAGACTGCTGCTCCACTTGGTAAACTGAATACGAGGTCAGGAAAATGGTTAGCATAGCCTTGAAGAGTTAGTAAGGAGGAAAACAGAGAACAAGTGGTTCTGAGGTAAGTATGCTACTGAAAATTCCCCCACAAGGACAGTGCCATTTCCTAAACATACCAGTGTTGACAACAGTTTAGGTTTTTAGTCAAAGAATAAGATTTTTCCTGACAAAAAGTTTATAAAACCACTACCATGTCTTTTCCATTCTCATAAAATGACAGTCACCCTCTT
Source organism: Protopterus annectens (assembly GCF_019279795.1). Taxonomy (NCBI): domain Eukaryota; kingdom Metazoa; phylum Chordata; order Ceratodontiformes; family Protopteridae; genus Protopterus; species Protopterus annectens. The sequence goes on from NC_056737.1 coordinate 647,202,199, forward strand.
TAAGCACAAGATAGTTTTGGCCCATACAATTAACAAGTTTACTAGTTAAGTACAAGGTGGTGCTGCGGTAGCATTGTCGTCTCATAGCAAGACGTTGTCCCATTCGATTCTCAGCTAGAGCATCTTCTGTGTGGAGGCATACGTGAATGGGGCGTGCCTTCGTTGAAGGTTGTGCGTCAGGGCTGGTAACCCGGTACGTAAAAATCCACTACCAATCATTAGCGGACCAGAGTTCTGCTGTGGCGACCCCTAACCGGGAAAAGCCGAAAGACACAAACAAACTAGTTAAGTACAAGGAGTAGTGGGAAGGCTTTCTCCAGTGAAGACTTAGCTGCACAGCTTGAAGATCGCTAGTCAACTCACATGATAAACAGGGCTTGCAGAAGTGCTTGCTTCTCTGACAAAAAAAAGCTCTAAAGATTTTGGGTGCTCACCATGCTTTTTATGTGGAGCACCTCTTATGCGCCTTACAGGTGAAGCACTGGAGGTTACCCAAAGCTTTGGGAATGCGTTTTTGTCTTTCTTCCTTGAACTTTGTAGTGAAGTGTAGAATCAGTGTGACTGTGTCGATATGCAAAAATAATTAGAATACATCTACCACAACCTCACTCTTGTCATATTTAACTGCACAAGACAGGTAGCCCTGGGTAGCAAATAGGATGCTCTCTGGGGTAGTCCACTCCCAGAAGACCAAAGAAGTCATGGTTTCTGGATCCAGAGCCCCAGAAAATGACTGGAGGCCCAGCTCAGAGCATCTACCAGCTAAATCGCTTCCCTGTGGCTGAACTGCTAAGAGATTGAAGTCTGTGTCTATAACCCACTGGCAGATAAGTATCATCTTTCTGCACTAGTGGTAAGAATCTCACCCTAATGCTTGTTTTGATGCTTACATGACAGACCAACTCTGTGGATTGGAGGAGGAAAGCCCCCAGAAGCACTGTTCTGAGCTTCAAATTTCTGAGCTGCACTCCCTAAACACTGGAGCATAGCACAGCCCCTCAGCTCACTTGTAAACTGCATTTTTTCGAGATCATTGAGTTTTGCCTGCAGAAACTGGAAGATCCACCAGAATGAGGACTGTCAAAGCATACTTAGATCCAACAATAAATGCCAGAAATCAACAGCAAGCAGGTGGATGCCACTGACAACTCACAGCTCACTGAATATCTGTATCGTCAGGCATGCAAATGGTACCAAGAAGATTGTTACAGCCATTAAGCCAGGAAAGTGCAGGAAAGTCGCAGCTTGGACGCTGCACTGTGTTTTCACTCAGGTGATCAAAGCCACGATGTTTAGGCCCTCGCTAAGAGTAAGAAAGGACAAAAGAAGGAAAGCATTCAACTTCACCCATATGAAGGGCTTGCTCCAAGGTGGGATCAGAGAAAACTTTCTGATAATTTATGGTGACCCTTAGGGAGTGCTTCCACACAAATAAAAATCCCTCATACAGAAATTTATGTGCTGTTTGAGGGCTGGGCTGATACAATACCTTTCAGCAACTGTCCAGGTCATCTGGCAAAGAAAAATGCGTAACAAAAAATAGGATGATAGTCAACAAATTTGTTACAAAACTATGACTGAAAAGAATATAATTTAAATGTATAGATCACTAGGGGAGTCCCTAGACAGGGGTTACCAGAAGCCAGTTATCCAGGCACAGAAACACCAGAGGATGAGAACTCTTGTCCTTCTGTTCTGGCTATCATAGCCAACATCCTACACGAAGACTATGGGCAGCCAAAAAATCTCAAATGGCTACACTTCCTATCAGAAGGGATGCCCTCTACAGCAACTCCTGTGAGAACCAAATGCTGATACCAAAATACATCACAACTGAGGATAACATCCACACCTCCTGCAGAAACAAAAGCATGATTCCCTACTAAATGATCATCCAGAGCAGAACATATGAAATGAGCTGGTTGAAACTGCTGTGTTCCAGAATGGGGTGAAAATAAAACATCCCCTCTGGGACCAAGAAGGGCAGAGTAAAACTCTCATTGCTTCTCCAACTTCAGAACCACCTCTGTTGTGCCCGTCAGTAGTAAAGCCCATGTCTGTCCTAGAGGTTCTGCAGAAATGGCCTGATTAATTAAGATAGCCTTTTTTGGAGGGGAGAACATATAAGCTTCGGAAAGTGCCTTCTAGAAATGATGTCTGTAAGTCACTGATCCTTTACAACTCCTCTAGAAGCTAACAGAAACACTGCATCAAAGACTGAACTGTAGAGTGAATCACAGCCTCTAGGATGATGATCATCATCCTAAGTAGCTTCACTGGTATCAGAAGAGGAAAGGCAAAAGGATGACCAGGGGTTTTCATAAAAAAACAAGGAGGTCTCTTCTTTCCTGAAGACTGCACCCAAAGCCTCCATGCCTGTAGTCCTAGTCAAAGCATCAATGCAGTCAACATTTCAAAAGACAATAGTATTCCCTATGGAAACAGAGGACAAAGTTTCATGAACAGTCTCCTTCAGCACTAACTTGATAAGTTCAATGAGCTTTACCTGTGCCTTCTTCATCAGGTGAGAATGAAAATGACAGGTGAAATAAACATCTGACTGCCATCAGCACAGGTAAGTGGGAGAAGTAAACTACCATGTCATACCTGTACGAAGCTCTAAAATTATATTTTAAAGCAGCAACGTATCAATTGTAGAAGTCTGTGAAAACTACTCAGGATAGATAGACTCACAATGTAGTCAGCACAGGGATTAATGAGGAGATCTGACAACTGAGGTGGTTATTTATTTTTTGTTTTAAGGGAGGAAGGGGCAGTGGGGTAATGTTAGGGTGTCTCCAGGCTGCTCTGATAATAGCCATAAGAGGCAGGTCTATGCTGTTCTTCATCAGCCTGAAGGCATCTCCAAGGGGGTGAGTCGTCTGGCAGAGATGTTGATGGAGGAGTCTATTAATTATCCCCATTAATCTCAGGAAAAAAGTGTCCCTGAGATTTTCTCAGTTTTCACAGGATCTCAAATGGAAGGGAGATCCATGACTCAGCATTACCTGCAGGTATGAATACTCACAAGGCAAGTGTGTACTAGAAAGGTGCTTGAGTCAGCAGACTGAGAACGTGTTGGACTGCACATTAGCCAAGCCCAGCATAGTATGGAAAGAAATCAGTCTGGACTTTAGACTCAACCCGCTAATGCTGCATTTCAATAAAAATGATTCAACCGCCCATCTTATGTCCAAACCCTATGATGTGAGCCAAAGTCTGGAATAACTAGATGGACCCTCCATGAACAGGGCCTGCTGGCTTGGGGATAGACCCAGAAGGAAGGTCACTGGTCCTGAACAATTTCAGACTATAATCAGGTGACTCAAAAGACAGATTTCTGGAATCAGGCTGATTACCCTGGGCTTCAGCCAATAGCTTGAAAATAAGGTGGTGCACGAACACTACGAACCCCGTCCAGAGTGGGAGCTGAGAGTGCTCAGATTTCAAGATCCTTGATTAAGGGTGGACTGCTTTGGGCTCAAGCCCTCACTAGTTGGAGGGCAAGCTCAAAAGGGTTTGGAGGCAAGTCAGACACTAGACCTAACTTCAGGAATGGATCAGAACTGTGTTTTGCTTGAACATGTGGTTTTGCCAAGCTTGTTGCTGTGTGTAGGTCTCTACTGCTAGTCTCCATGTAACTTCTACCAGTTCTGTAAAATGAGCAAACAGCTTTTCTCACTTTCTACACTGAGCAAACAAAGAATTTCTGACAAGACTGTCTGTCTTCAATGATCTGCTCTTCTCTGAGACAGTAGAATGAAAGCCCCTACAAGTCTTTGTTGGTAACCTAATGACCACATGAACACATAATGGAAATGCAGGACTTTACTGACAACAGCATCAGCATCCAAACTATGAGAGGTGGTGAGGTGGAGCTGGCTTGCTCCCAGGACAAGAATGTTTAATCATTGCATTATATCACAACATGTATTAGCCAGGTACATGGACATTCCAGTGTGTGAGATTTTGCTGAAGGGGAAAAAAAAACAGAATTCAGACTGCTACAAAAGCAATACCAAGAGTCATTAACATAAAATATCAGATCCAACCAAGGGCTCTCAACATTAAATATTTGATTATTAAGGTAGATATTTTTCTTCAAACTTTTTCCAGCTGGACAAGGTGCTACATTAGTAGCCTGCAAATGGGTTGATTAGAGAGGCATACATAAAGGAATGACTGTGTTTGCACGGCAAAGTGTAATTTGAGAATTAAATGTGTTATCTTTCAGGTCTTGCCTAATAAAGTGTTGACTAAAGATGATACCATTACTGATCAACACCTCCAAGCACTTAACTTAATTCATTTCTAGTGCCTGGACCTCAATACATTTGTTAACTGGAACCACTGTCTTACAGAAGGACATAACAGTGTACTTTTTAAATGATGGACCACAATTTGCACAGCAGGGTAAAAAGTACACTGTTGGGTCCTTCTGTAAGACAGTGGTCCCAGTTGACAAATGCATTGAGGTCCAGGGACTAGAAATAGATTGGGTAGTTAAGGAACTTGGTGTGTTGAGTTGGTAGGGCAGATGTGTCTAGTGGGGAAGGATGATGCTACTTAGTTTGCAACTGCCGGCAGGAGCCATATATTATCAACTTGCATGCCTGAAAAGAAAACACTGCACTGGCATGTGCCAAGAACTGAAACCTGTGGTATCCCTCTGGTAACTCCTGCAGGACCAGAGAGCTGGCCACCTCTTCCAACACACTGTGCCATACACAATATCCAGTTCTCAAAGTTATGTATCTATGGACTTCGAACTTCTTGCATTTGTATAAAACACTTTGAAAAAGTAGGCATGCAGTATGCATGATAATTCCTTCACTTGGTGATGTAATACATTAAAAAAAAGTAACAAGATTCATAAGGCAGGACCTTTTTTCACAAAGCCACAAGTCCAAGCCAAGAAGCAAAACTTAACAGATGGAGATAACACTCCAAAATCAACTGGTGACTTAAGTATGCCTGGTTATACAGTAGAAGTCTTCACTAGATAGACAAAGAAATCAGCTGAATTCACAAAGAAAGAATTTAAAGTTTATATTGACCTGGCCGTCCTACAAGATTCAGCTGATCTGAAACCCCTCTATCTTACAATTTTATGTAACACATGACTTTTGGATCGTCTATACTTAAGGGTGCCTGGCAACTGACACTGTTAAAAGACATTCAAAATTAAGGGACTGTCTGTTTCACTTACATGTGACAAGACTGCTGAGATGGGGAATTAAGTCTCTTGAATCAACTGGGTAATTATGTGGATACCCAAGGGTGATATGATGCATCTATCAGAAACAGAAACAGAGCGAAGAATCTAAGCAGCATGACCTTCCTTCATTTAAAATAAAATTGAGAACACCAGGAAGGATTTATCTTTAAGGGATGAATCACAGGGTAGATGGTAATCTACTGGATTTGAACTTCTGACTATACAGATTCATGAAATAATGCAAATTCATATGTACTCAGTCACAGGGAACATTAAAATGCTGGCTGCTATGCTAGTCAAAAACATTAATTAGAATCTTGCTTTAGTAATGTTATTGAGTTAGAACTTGTGAGAAAACTAACATGCTGAGAGTTGTTTTGGGGGAGGAAATCTTTCAGTCTAAGAAGGCTCTCAGAAACAGTTTATAAAAGAACAGCGTCTAATTTTTGAAAACTAAAAACCTACCTTGCTGCTGCCTACTTTGTTTCCCTTCTGCCCTGAGGTGCGTTAACTATTGCATCTTCTGCTAAATACACCCCAAACAGAAATTATCCCTCTAACGTTACTTCAATCAAGAACTTTCTTGAACAGAAAAGTACATTTGTGTAAAATCTTACTATAACAGTAAATGTCCTTCTCTTCACTGTTGCCGTATTCTTTACTTAAGGGATTCTTCTGCCAAGGATAGCCAAACACCCAGCCAGTATAAAAAACCTTAAGTCCTTATAGGTGTTGTACATCACACATATGCTCTCTGCACAAGGCGAAGGACAAAAAGGTGTCATCAGTACGGACGCACAAACTCAGAACTGAGAATGTCCCAGGAGGAACAGAATGCCCATACGGACAGTCCCAGGAGGAACAGAATGCCCACAGGGACAATGAAAACATCTGCATCTGAAAGAAGAAAAAGAAAAAAGACAAGCTCATGGCCAGGAAGGCAGGAGAAGGACAAGAGCTAGAACAAAGTGGGAAGGAGGGATGGAGTGAATACTGCAACGGTGAAGAGAAGGACATCTACCTTTTATGTTAAGATTTTACACAACTGTACTATGTCCTTCCCTATCACTGTATTCTTTACTTAAGGGAGAGTAAAATAGCTCAAGAGGAAGCCTGGGAAGCCTTCCCTGGCCCTAGAAATAACATCCAGCTTGTAATGCTTAATGAAAGTATTAACAGAGGACCAAGTAGCAGCTTCAAGGATGGAACTGGTATCTAAACCCTTGAAAAATGCACCAGAGGAGGCAACTGCCCTAGTAGAATGTGCCTTTACCAATGAAGAAAGACATTTTCCATGACAAGAATAACAAAGAAATGGCCTTACAGATCTAGGAGGAGATGGTTTGCTTAGAAACAGCCAAACCCAAAGTCCTGGAATGAAAGGAAACAAAAACCTGCTCAGATTTGTGAATACATTTAGCTTTATCCAAATAATATCTGAGCTGTCTATGCAGATCTAAGGTGTGAATAACCTTTACACTGACAGACTGCAGAGAAGGAAAAAAGGAAGGAAGATGAACAGACTGATTAAGGGAAAACTCATTGACCACCTTGGGCATAAAAGAAGGATTAGTATGAACAGGCACCCTGTCTCTGTGGAAAACTAAGAAAGAAGGAATGGCATGAGAACCTGAAGTTCAGACACTCTCTTGGTCAAAGTGAGAGACAAAAGAAGAACAGTCTTCTGAGTACAGTGTTGTAAGGAAGCTGAAGAAGCAGTCTCATAAGGAGCCTGAGTCAATTTTTCAAGTTTAAAACTGAGGTCCCAGGAAGGTGGAACAGGCTTCCTGGGAGGCCTAATATGAAGGATGAATTTAAGGAATTGCTTGACCTCAAATCTAGAGGCCAGAGGAGAAAGTCATGGGCAGATAAACAAATTGCTGACAGGTGAGAATTGACTGAAGAATATACCAACCCAACTTGAAGCAGATCATACAAATAAGAACCACAGGAACTTCCACAGATAGGGGATTCTGATAGTGATAAGAGGCACCAGACAGAAATCGCTTCCATTTGGACATGGGTGATTTCATGGTCTCGTGCAGAACATCCTCAGAAAAGAGATGTCTGAAAGGGATCAAAACCCTATCACCCACAACATCAACTGAAGAGTGGACATGTGAGGATGGATAAGAGGTCCCTTGTCTTGTGTAAGATCCACTCAGTGAGGTAACTTGTGTAATTGCCCCTGGTCAGGTGAGAAAGGAGGAGGAACCAATGCTGTCTGGGCCAAAATGACTTAATAGCAAGATTCTGGGACAGTCCTGCCTTGTAACAGAGAAAGGGGAAGGAATGTGAGCAGAAACATCCCCTTCCAAAGGAAAGCAAGGGTGTTCACTTTCCAAGTTAGAGGACTTGGGGCTCTGAAACAGAATAGAGGAAGTTGTCTGTTCAGAGTGGAGGCAAAAAAAACTACCTGAGGAATAACCCACAAATGGACAATGTCTAGGAACACATCTCTGTGAAGTATCCATTTTTGAGCTTATGTATTGGACCTGCTCAAGGAGTCTGCCACTAGACTGTGCTCCGAGGGAATGTAAACCACCTGAATAGTCGCTTGATACTGGATAACTAGATCCCAGACCTGAAGAACTGGTCAGCAAAGAAGATGGGGACCTTGCAGCGAATTGCCTGTTGACATACCACATTACTATGGTATTGTGTGAAAAGTTTGAGGTCCCAGGATTAAAGAGGGAGTGAAAAGCCTGAGGAGCCAGAAGCAGAGCCCTCAGTTCCTTTATACTGATGTGGTTTGACCTCTGATGAGGATGCCAGAGACCCTGAACCTTGAGGAGGCACACCACTACCTTTCTGGGGCGTCTGTAAAGATCTCCAGAGATGGAACTGCAGCTTGAACAGGAAGCCCCATTTGAGTGAAAGCTGATGAATCCACCACTGAAGCTCAAGCTTGAGAAAGGAAAGGAAAGGTACCAGAAAATCTGGGTGTAGCTATGTTGAGGCCACAGTGACTTGTGGTAATACTGAAGCTTGGTGAGAGGGAGCATGGGAATGGTAGAAGCCATGAACCCAAGAACCCTGAGAAATTCCCTGGCTGTGAAACGCCAGAGGAAGAAGGAATTGGAACAAGCCAATTAGAGCCTTGGTGGCAGGCAGAGATGCCAGCATGGGAGCTGTCTACAGTCAAGGAAAAGTTGTTCCTGGGAAGGCATCAGAACTACAGGGAAGTAGTAAACATGACATCTTGAAGCAGAATTTTGGGTGAAGGAGCTTTAATAAGCTTATCATCTAGACAGGGAAAGATGTGAATTCCTTGCATCCTGTAAAAGAAATGACAGGAACGAGGCATTCTGACTGGCGGTAAAGAAGATCTCAGTGTGGGTCTGTATGTCATCTTTATGCCCTATGTCTTGCACATGGAGCACGCATGTGACGCAAGACACCTGTAAGAACTAAAGGCTTTGGCTTCCTGGCCAGATGGGCTATCCTTGACAGGTGATCCCTTAAATAAAGAATACTGCAAAAGTGACATGGAAAAGCATCATACGTTGAAGAGACGCACTAAAAACCTAGAAATACATTTCTCTTGAAAAGTACATTCAGTCCCATACACTTACAGAGTCACAACAATATGCAGTGCTTGTCTCGATTAACAGTCCTTAGACACACCTCATTCCTCTCCTCTGTTATGGCTGGAAAACATACCATATTCCTCTACATTTACACTATCCAAATAGCTTTCAATGCGTATCCCAATACCCACATTTTCATTCAGTGCCATTCATGTCATTCCAATACATACAAATATACTTGTTTTCAATAAAATATTTTGCAATACAACTCTCCCTTGCAAAATGCTAAAGTGCTGCTTAAACTATCTAATTATTTTTCACCATCTTCAATTTGCCTTTTAGTCTGTGGTGACACTGAACCTCATCCTTGCCCAGTTTTTTTAAAACACAAACTTTTTTATATTATGAGATGAAGACTGGTCATTAATAATTTGCTGCAGGAATAGAAATACTAGACAAATAACTCCACTACTGAATTGACTATCCCAAACCTGCTATTCTAGCCACAACAGTAGTTTGCCATCTTGGCCAAAGCTTTACATCACATAAGAAATGCCACCTCTTGGTTTCATTTTTTTTCATTTAGTCTATCATGTGTAATAAAAGGGGGAACATGAAGAGAGTTCTCCAACTATCTTAACATATAGCTCTCCCAGATACCCATTCAATTCTTTAACTCTGCAGAACTACTACTTGTCAAACTAATCTTAAAGTCCTATTCATAATATGGCTTATTTTTATTAATCTCCTCAGCCAAACTCTGCTAATATTTATACATTGGAAGACGTACTACCATAGCTCTCAACAAGCACTAAAAATGCACAGTCATAATAGATTACACTAACATTACACTGGACAAACCACAGCAAATGCCTGTCAGAACTGGCTAACAGTAAACTCTTTGGTTTCTCACAAATTATTAAAGACAATGCTGAACTAGATAAATTCTCTATGAAGCAAAGTGCTGTAGATAAATACTAAATAATAAAAATGCAAACATTATTTCTTCTGGAACTCTGATTATCAGAGGCCACCACCCTACATTTCTCATTCAGGGTAAACAATACAGTCAGCCTGATTATTATTTAGAACTTGCTCAAAAAGAAAAAAAAACACTACAACAAAGACCTCCTCACCAACTTACTTAAGCAATGTGACTAGAACCCCTTAAAATCCTTCTCACAAAATTAAACCATTAACTACTTAACCATAGATTTCTAATAGTGAACTCTCTTGCTCATACCTGTAGAAAGAAAGATATAGCACCAACCCATGTATGTCGTATCTGATTAAAGCAACTAATAGCCACTAGAGAAAGGTACAAAAGCAATGGAAATCCTTCTCAACTTTACAAGCAAGACAAATATATAACACTATCAGAATTCAAGTCAAAACCATAACTAGATCAAGTAAACAATCCTACGCTCACCAACTGTTCTACTAACAAACTTAAACAATACTGGTTTTCTTGAATAAACTCCATGAAATCAGGAAGAAAGTCTACAGTCCAGTTTTGAGACTTTCACAGGCTGTTCCCTTGACCAAAACAGCACAAGACATCCCCTGAGAGAATTCCATATATTGCCTCTACAGTTCAGCTTCTGCTGTCAACAGATTTTTTGCTATCCTAGACTTTGGAGCTCTTTGACTAACAAAGGCCTCAGTATTAACGGTGCCACTTAGATACCATGAGGGTTCTTAAGGAGACCATCACCATATTGCAGTTCTAAAACTTAGACCCCCCCTTGAATGCACTTTTCGAAAACTCCACATCTGAACTGATGTGTTCTATGTGCTAGCCTTCTAAAAGTCAAATACTTTAATTTTTTTTGGGGGGGGGGGGGCAGAAAAACACAGTGAGAATGAATGATGAGAATATATGCTTCATTACTGGGATGAGAAGGCCATTGTCTCAACAGCCCACTACGAGGACTCGGATACAAAGAATTCACATCAATGACTTTGAGATGACAGCACTTCTCTCTCAACACTCAGCAAAACTCCATTCCACAAGGCAACATTTCCATTTATTCACATAATATGGCAGTTGTAAGGTACCTCATCATGGACAGAAGGACACAATTCTACCCTCTCTGGAGACAGACCAGGAGAATCTGCAAATGGGCCTTCAACAGTAACAAGAAGTTATGTACTCACCATAACATTCGATGTATGTAGTCCATCTTGCATTACATTCTTACCCGTGGTTCGGAGCCGAACCTCAGCTCAGACTCGGCCATACTCTAGCTCCAAGTCTTCAACTGGCTCGTGGCTAAGAGGTATCCCATCATGCAACAGGACTATTCCTCAGATCTTGTTTGCTGCAAGCGCACACACACACAAACTGAGAAGAACAACCCTAACAGAAAGGACTACTGACATCTAGAGACTATACAGGTCCTCCAGGAGGGAGTTAGTAAGAATGTAAGGTGAGATGGACTACATACATCAAACGTTATGGTGAGTACTAACTTCTTGATGTTATGTAGTCCAATCTCGCCTTCATTCTTACCCGTGGGACAGTGTCCTTGATCTTGGGTGGCTCAGTGAAAAATACTCTGGAGAACTGTGGCACCAAAGGAAGATCTGCCTCTAGAGACCAGATCTAATTTGTAGTGACTAATAAAGGTATGAGACGAAGCCCATGTTGCTGCAGCACAAATATCATCCATAGATATCCTAGCCTGAAAAGCAGTTGACGTAGCCACAGATCGTGTAGAATGAACCTTCACTTTAAAGAGTAATTATTTGCCATTGGAAGCATAAATAAGCGAGATGCAATCGGAGATCCAGCGAGACAAGGTTACTTTAGAAACAGGAACCCCAAGTCTAGTGTCTGAAAACGAGACAAACATTTGATCTGATTTCCTGAAATCTTTTGTCCTATGTAAATAGAAATGCAATTGCCTATGAACATCTAGCAGACGAAACTTAAATTCTGCCTTCTTGGAGAATTCAGGAAAAAGCACAGGCAACTCAATTGATTGGTTGGTATTGACAATAGAGGCAACCTTTGGAACGAATGAAGGATTGGTTCTTAAGGAGACCCTATCTTTGTGAAACGCCATATAAGGTGGCTTAATCAATAATGCTTGGAGTTCAGAGACCCACCTAGCTGAAGTTATGGCTACCAAGAATACTGTCTTCCATGACAAGAATTTAATGTTACACGTAGCTGCGGGCTCAAAGGGAGTTGAGGTGAGCTTCTGTAATACAAAATTGAGGTCCCATAACATTACTGGATCAAAGCCTGGAGGTTGGAGTAACATTGTCCCTTTCAGGAAAGCCCTACAAAGCCTATGAGCCATAAGGTTGGACTCATTAGCAAAGTGAAAGGTAGAAATCGTTGCCAGTTGCACTTTAATGGTTGCGGCAGCTGACCCCTGACTGAACAGTTGAGAAAGAAATTCTAATATTGCTGAAATAGGCGCTGTATAAGGATCAATATGTCTCTTACTGGCCCAAATAAAAAAATCTCTTCCACTTACTGGAATAAATCTTCCTGGTAGAAGGCTTGTGGGAAGATGATAGAATATGGACCACTTCTGGGGAAAAATCATGAAGCCTGACTAAGGATGGAACTGGAGCAGCCAAGCTGTCAACTTGAGGGTCTGGATGGAGTGATGGAACTCTCCTGACATACGAGTCAGCAGATCTGGAGCTGGGTCCAGAATCCAGGGCTTGTCCATTAGATAGGGTTGAAGGAAGGGAAACCAAATCTGACGATGCCAGTGTGGGGCAATGACGATCATTTTGCTTCCCAAAGACTGTGCTTTCTGAATGACCTTTGATATCAGAGGTAACGGTGGAAAGGCGTAGAGAAGACCGGAGGGCCAATCGTGAACCAGAGCGTCCCTGGGTGTCTCCCCCTCCGGGGGGATAAGGGTGAAGCAACTGCTGCATTTGGCATTGAGGGAGCTGGCAAATAGATCGCAGCAAAGCTGACCTCATCTGTGGAATATCGCCTCCACAACATAATTGTTCAGGGACCACTGGTGAGGCATTAGGATAGCTCTGCTCAGCCAGTCGGCAATCATGTTGGACTTCCCCGGTATATGCGTTGCAACTAGAAAGTGTTGGGAAGACACCGCCCACTGCCAAACTCGAAGTGCCCCTCTGCAAAGGGGGTATGATTTGGTTCCTCCCTGTTTGTTCAGATACCATATCACTGACATGTCGTCTGAGTGGATTACAATTGTCCCTAGAGGGAGAAACCTCTGAAGTGCTTGCAATGCTAATAGCACTGCTCTCATTTCCAAGACATTGATATGCAAATGGGTCTCATGATCCTGCCACATGCCTTGGACTGTCCTGCCAAGATAATGGCCCCCCCACCCGATCTGGGAGGCATCTATGGTCACCGTGGCAAATGGAGAAGATGGAACAAAAGGCTTGTCCACGTTGAGATTGCTGGCCTGAAGCCACCAGCGTAGATCCTGCTTGCAAGTGTCCGTAATTAGAATAGAATGGGAGAGTGGAAAATGTTGTAGTGACCATTGGGCAAAAAGCAGCCACTGAAGAACCTCATGTGTAGTCTGGCAAGGGGAACTAGCATGATCGTAGCAGCTATGGTCCCTAATAACTTGAGGACCACTTTTGCCTTGAACTTCCTCAATGGTAGTAAGGCGTAGACCTGCTGTTGTAGAGCCTGAATTCTCTCTTCTGGTAAGAAGGCCCTCATGAGCACCGTATCTAGTTTGGCGCTGATAAAGGTGACACGCTGCGAGGGCAACAAGGCATATTTTTCCAATTTAGAGTAATTCCTAACCTCTGGCACAGTGTAATGGTGGCATCGCTGGTCTGTAACAGTAGATGCCTAGTGGTGGCAGAAAGGAGCCAGTTGTCCAGGTACGGAATTACTTGGAATCCCTGACGTCTCAAGTGAGCCGTTACCACTGCCATGCATTTGGTGAACACCCTGGGGACAGTGGTGAGACCAAAGGGCAGAGCGTGAAACTGAAAATGACTGGCTCCCAGCTGGAAGTGTAGATGACTTCTCGATGCCCTGTCCATCTTGATACGGTATTAAGCATCTTTGAGGTCGATGGTGCGCATCCACACATCTTTCCCTAACAGAGGGATTATTGACTGTAAGGTGACCACGCAGAACTTGGACATTTGTACATGAAGGTTCAATCGGCTGAGATCCAAGTTGGGTCTCAGGTCCCCTGTTCTTTTCGGTACCAAAAAGAATCTTGAGTAAGTCCCTAATCCTACTTGGTGTGTGGGGTCAGGCTGGATGGCTCTTTCTGAAAGCAACTTTTTTATGTCTAAAGTCACGGAATCCCTGTGACTGGGCGGAATGTCTGGGATCCTCTTGGTTGGCGGGGGAGGAGAAGAGAAGGGAATATGATAACCTCTGGAAATTATCTTTAATACCCACTCGTCTTGGGTGACGACTTGCCAGGCTTCTGGGAATAAAGAAATGCCACCCCCGACTGGCTCCAGAGACGCACAGTCGGACCTCCCTTCAGGAGCGCTGGTAGAGAGGACCACAAAAGGAATCACGGTCCCCCTGGTTACATGGACCTCCTCTGCTCCTAGGCCAGTGTCTACCTGAATTTCCACCCCCTCCCCTACTTCTGGAGGGAGAATCACTTTATGCAGCCTGAAAAAACCTCTGCAACTTCCTGAACCACATTTTCCCACCCTTCTGGCCACTGGGGTAAGGTCTAGAAGGCATGGAAAAACGGACACCCACGGCAGACAGGATTTTTCCTATATGCTCACACCTAGTGAGAGTGTCCTTCACCTTGGTTCTGAACAATGAACCGCCAAAGGGGGCACTGGTGATCGTAGACTTGAAGGCCTCCACAAAATTGCACAAGCGCATCCAGAACCCACTGCCCTACTCGGTCCGTTGGCTGCGTATGAGATCAGCCTCATGGAGGAGTTGGTAAGGGAATTTAGGGTAGACATCTGTGCATTGACCGTCTGTGCCATGGCATCAGAGATGTTACCCTGTAAAGAATCTCCTAGCTCCTTTAGGAGATCTCTCTGGAGCCTTGTAAAATGCGTCAAGTAGTTCAGAACCTGCAGTGTACAGGCTGCTGAGGTAAATACACGCTTCCCATGCCTGTCCGTAGCCTGGGACTCCTTGTTAGGCAGATGGACGGCAGATGAAGTTTCAGCAGGTTCCTTCTTGGTGGCTGCTGCCACCACTATGGCATCTACTGGAATGTCTTTTGTTAGATATTCCTTGTCAGTGGGGGTGGACAAAAACTTATTGGGTATCCTAGGGACCGGTTCCACAGTATCAGGAGTTTCCCACACCTTTTGACAGACAAGATCTAGTAGCTCATCGAAAGGGGGAGAAACCCAAGAGGCAGAGAGTTGAGACCTGAAAGCCTTCAGGAACACCAACTCCTCATCAGAAGGGGATTTGGAGGGCCAGCCGCATCTCTGCTTCAAGATCTCAAGGATATCTGAAAAAGAGATATCTTCAGAAGACAACTTGGGGGACCCCTCTGACTCCTTGAGGTCAGTGTTCAACGTGAGAGACTCAACCAGGGAGTCGAGGTGTTTCCTCTTACGCAATCTCTGGCGGGCTCCTCAGGCAAAAACTCTGGGGAGACATCAGAAAGTTGAGGATCACTCATGGAGGTATCCTGAGGCTTAGGGTTTGCGCTGCCCAGGGATAGAGGGTGAAACGAAACTGACACCGGTGCGGGAGGGAGCAGAGTATCGGTGCCATAGGACACAGCTGATAACCTGGCCAGCACGCTCCTCATAACCACGAAGAATGATCCCCTCAGTTCCGAAGGCCGACTAACTGTAGAGGATACAGTAGTAGCCCTCGGCGCCGAGGAGATGAGGTCCGAAGCAGATGTCAGATCCAAGCCCACTCTAGCTGAAGCACCGAGAGGAAGACTCGGAACCAATTTGTGCCCTCCCCCTTGGGTCTGACCGGAGAACCGTGGATGGAGCAGACAGGGCTGGAGCGGAAATTGGAACTGAGAGGCCAGGCGAGGCTATTGGAACCAACCTAACGGCACCCGATGGAACCGACAACTCTGGCTCCGAAGGCCGAGAAAGGCTAGAGGAACAACAAAGGAAGAAGAGGCCATAGGCTCCGGAGCCGAAATCAATTTGGCCAGCACCAATGACTGAAGCAGTTTCTTCACCACTATCAGCATCCTCATCGGAAAGGGTTCTGGAGGACCTGGAGGATATAGTTGGAGATCTGGATCTCCCTATGGAAGGGGACTTGTGTGAAGGAGGAACCGATTGAATAACTGGAGATTGGCTACAAACCAAAATATCCGTGACCGGCTCTGAAAGGCTGGGAGCCGATATAGACTTAGTCAAAACTACCTTCTGTCAGCACCGAGGGCAATGGAACCGAAGAAGGAGAAGCTGTTCTAGCAACTTTCTCTGGTGGCTCCGAAGAAACAGACGGAGCCGGAGAGCGCTTCTTAGAAGTCTTTTTGTCCTTTTTAGATGGAGAGGATAAGGCACTGGAAAACTTAGCCAAGTCTTCCTAGAAGGAGTGTTTGACCAGTCCTTTCAAACTGAGCTTGTTCTTCCTCTCCTGTAGTACACGGGGACTGAAGAAATGACAAAACAAGCAGGATTCTTGGAAGTGAATAGCCCCCAAGCAGTACACACACACACACACACACACACACACAGAGTGCCCATCAGTTAAAGACATTTTATTGTTGCATTCAACACACTTTTTAAAGCCCGAAGGCCTGTGTTCCTTAGAATCCTTGGACATGCTGAATAAAGGAGAACACACACAGGTACAAAGCAATACGTACACACACTGGACCCAACTAAACCCAGCATGGGAAACTAGCGCCTCTAACTAAAAACAGCCTAGTAACCAGCGGGAAAAAGACTCAGGGAGGACTAGGTCCTCTAACTTAAACGGGCCTAGCCCGGGGAAACAAAGGCAGGATAGCACCACTAGCCAGACACGACAACACTAAAAGCTAATAGAATGGAGCACCAAACCAAAGACCACACAAAAACAATGGGGAGGACTAGGTCCTCTAACTGAAACAGGCCTAGCCTGTGGGAAGAAAGGAAATGAATGGGACACCAAAATGGACAATGAAAAGGCCACAAAAACAGCAAGTGAAGCAAAACAAAGGCAGTATAACACCACTACCACACACACACAAAGCTATGAAAATAGCTTTTCTGAGCAACAAGTCAAAAGTTTATAAACAGTATACTTAGCCACGGCCAAATGCGAGACCATGTCTGAGTGTAGCGAGCGGCAAATGAGATCTAGGGAATAGACCTGTTGCGTTATGGGATACCTATTAGCCACGAGCCAATTGAAGACTTCGAGCTAGAGTATGGCCGAGTCGGAGCAGTCGGCTCCGACCACGGGTAAGAATGAAGGTGAGATTGGACTACATAACATCAAAATTTTACCTGCAGGTCACATTCCAGGGGGTCCAACTCCCTGCCAGACAGGCTGACCAGGAACTTTGTCATGTCCGATGACATCACAAGGCCCTCTGTGATAAGAACTGAGACTCAAAGTGGGGGTTACTGAAGTCCTTTCACGTACCACAAAAAAACAAATTTTGGAGAAATTCCGCCTCAATTATTCTTTCAGTGGGAAGTGTATAAGTACATTTTTTTTTAATCGAACTTCACCCAAAGGCCTGCTCTATTTCCCCACTTTTGCTTACAACATCACAGTTTCATAGATGTGTACTAGGCTAATGGCCCTGGGGCCTTTACAAGCCTAGCCCATAGAAGTGCCCTGACATTGTGCTGCCCGTCGTTAGTTCCCAGTGCCTCTATCAAGTGCAGCCACTGGAGTGATCCCCGTGGTGAACTTTCTATTTCCCATCCACTCATCAAGATTTTGCTAGTGAGGTGCTCTGCTTGACATGTATGGAAAGTCTATCCCAGAGCATGGGTACTCTCTGGGTTATGAACCTGTCCCTCCAGCATGTTCTGTTGATTGTGGTAATGAGGTTGAAGTCTTTGAAGCGAAGGATTGGGATTTCTTTAGATGTAGCATTTCTAACAGAGCTGGGTCAGACATGACTTTGTAAGTCAAGCAGAGATCGCCTCTTAGTACATGATATGAGACAGAGAATAGCTGGAGGTTTTTTTTGAGCCTGTCTGTGTAAGACATATGTTTAAGGCCTAGGATCCTCTTTGTGTGGTACTTTTGTGGCCTCTCCAGCTGTTGCAGGTGTCTAGTGAGATATATGCCAAATGGGGCATTATACTCTATGACTGGTGTAATGAGGGAAGAGTAGAGAGAAATGATGACCTTTTTCTTCCTGGATGCAAAACCCTTGATAATGAGGTGTCACATAGGACTTTCTGACCACAGTGGCAATGTGGTGGTCGAAGGAGAGGTTGCAGTCAGCCTGTCCCCAGATCTTAGAACACCTTCACTGTTCAGTGGGCTCTCATTGATGTGGTAATTAGTGGGAACCGTGTTTTTCTCAAAGGGGATGACAAAGCATTTTTTGCATTAAGCTTAAGGCCATGGTTGATACCAGTCATTGGTCTCAGTGAGGCCTTTCTGTAGGATGTCTGCATCACTTGGGGAGTTAATAATGGCTCCCAGCTTGCAGTCGTCTGCGAATCTGGTCAGCCAGAGTCCCTCCGTGTTGGCCTGAACTTCTGAGAAGTAGATGCCAAAACAGGAGAGGACGCAGGACCGATGCCTGTGGAACTCCACTTGTGACTGGTCGGCAGTCTGACTTGGAGTCCGCTAATTTCACACTGTGGGCTCTATCTGTGAGCCAATTTGCAACCCACCTAATGATATAGGGTTGATGTCTAGTTTGCTGAGTTTATCAATGATTCCTGAATGAGGAATGGCATCAGAGGCCTTGGTCAGATCGAGGAAGGCTGTATGAACTGCCTTACCTTCATCCACCGCTCTGGTGATTGACTCAAAGAAGTCAACCAGGTTGAGCAGGCATGATCTACCTTTCACAAAACCAAATTGCGTGGGATCTAGAGTATGGAGATTCCCTATCATCTTCTTTTGGCTTTTTCCCAGTTAGGGGTCACCACAGCAGATCATCTGTCCGCTCATGATTGACAGTGGAGTTTTACGGTGTCGAGTTGCCAGCCCGGTGCCCAACCTTCCACAGAAGGCACACACACACACACACACACACACACACACACACACACATACACACACACACATACACACACACACACACAGCTAGGGCTAATTTAGAGTGTCCAATCCACCTACAGCATGTCTTTGAGATGTGGGAGGAAACCGGAGTACCCGGAGGAAACCCACACGACCACAGGGAGGACATGCAGACTCCGCACAGAAGGCCACCCAGCCGAGGATCGAACCAGAGAACCTCTTGCTGTGAGGTGAGTATGGAAATTCCCTATATCCTTGTTAATTAGGTCCATGATGATGCACTCCATAGCCTTACATATCAGACTAGTCAGGCTAATGGGGCGATAATTTCCAGGGTCTGTAGTTCCTCCTCCTTTACGGAGAAGGATGACTGTAGCAGCTCGCCATTCGGTATGAACAAAGCCTGAGGTGAGGCTGTGAGTGAACAGAGCACACAGATGTGGTGCCAGTTCACTTTTGTAATTCATGTAGAACACAGCCAGGGGATATTGTCGGGTCCCATGGAAGCAGTCTTCTTGGTTCATAGGTAGGTACTAGGCTATCGGCCCAGGGGCCTATGCAAGCCTAGCCAGTAAGGTTCCCTGGCTTACACCACCCAAGAAAGTTATTTTCCTGTGCCACTGTTGAGCAGACACAGAAGTGATCCCCGGGGTGTATTTCCTTTTTCCCATCCACTCATCAAGATTTTTCTTGAAGAGTGCTAAGAACTTTGCTTGACGTAGATGGGTAGCCTGTTCCAGAGTATGGGAAGTCTCTGGGACAGGAATCTATCCCTCCAGCATGTCCTGTTTATTGTGGTGACAAGGTTTAGGTCCCTAGAGTGTGTAGCTCGGAGGGATTGGGATTCCTTTAGGTGTAGCATGTTTAACAGCTCTGGGCTTGACATACCTTTATATGTTAGGCAGAGATCACCTTGGAGTAGGAGATATGCTACGGAGTAAAGCTGGAGTTTTTTGAGGCGGTCAGTGTAGGGTATTTGTTTGAAGCCAGTAATCCTCTTTGTGAGGTACTTCTGTGGCCTTTCCAGCTGCTGTCTTGTGAGGTACATTCCAAAGGGGGCACTGTACTCTATAATGGGTCTAATGAGTGTCGAGTATAGGGGAACAATGACCTCTTTTTTTTCCTGGATGAGAACCCTTTTATGATGAAGTGTGCCACGTAGAAGGACTTCCTGACTACTATGGCGATGTGACTATCGAAGGAGAGACTACTGTCCACCTGGGTTCCAAGGTCTCTTATTACACATTCGGTGTTAAGTAGATTGCTGCCTATGTGGTAGTTCATGGGTACAGAGTTTTTACCAAAGGGGATGACACTGCACTTTTTGGCACTGAGCTTGAGGCCATGGCTCTCACACCAGGCATCTGCCTCAGTGAGGCCCTTCTGTAGGATGTCCACATCAATTGGGGACTTGACTATGGCTCCTAGTTTGCAGTCATCTGTGAACTTCATTAGCCAGAGGCCTTCTGTGTTAGCCTGTACTTCAGAGAAGTAGATACCAAACAAGAGAGGTCCCAGGACGGAACCCTGTGGTACTCCACTTGTCACTGCTTTGAGGTCAGATTTGGAGTCTCCAACCTTTACAGTGTGGGTTCTGTCAGTGAGCCAGTTGGCAACCCATCTTGTGACGTAGGGATTTATACCTAGTTTAGTGAGTTTAGCTATAATTCCAGAATGGGGGATGGTGTTGAAAGCCTTGGCGAGGTCAAGATAGGCTGTGTGAACCACCTTACCCACATCTACGGCTTTGGTGACTGCCTCAAAGAAGTCGATCAGGTTCAGGAGGCATGATCTGCCTTTCACAAACCCGAACTGGGTGGGAGCCAGAGTTTGGAGGTTACCAGTGTCTGTTTACGAGTTCCATGATAATACGTTCCATGGCCTTGCAGACCAGGCTCGTCAGGCTAATAGGTCGATAGTTCCTGGGATCAGTGGTAGCTCCCCCATTTGTGGAGTGGGATAACTGTTGTTATGTGCCATTCAGTGGACACAAAGCCTGATGCGAGGCTATTACTGAACATGGTGCTTAAGTGGGGAGCCAGTTCGTTCTGAAGTTCATGTAAAATGCAGCCTGGGATGTTGTCTGGTCCCATGGATGCTGTGTTTTTGGCTTTATAGAGTGCAGCTTTTACCTGCATAGTTGTGATTACAGGGACTCTGCATTCTTCCTGTATAGATATGGGCCCTTTAGGGGGTGAGGGAGGAGGGGTAAAGTTAGCATTGAACCTATCTGCCAGGATGTTGGCAATATCAGTTGGTTCTGTAATTTTTGTGCCTTTGCGCTGTAACTCAGAGCAGATCTGGGTGTTGCCATTGAGATTCTTGACATAGCTATAGAATGCTTTGTGGTTGTCCTTAAAATTGGTGGCAATTTTGTTTCCGTAGCTAGCTTTGGAGAATCTTATAAGGGATCTCAGCTTCTTACTGAGGCTGACCAGGGACCTCCTCCACTCATGGGATTTTACTCTTTTGCAACAGTTTCTTCCTTCTGTTGTACAGTTTGTTTATAGCAGGGGACCACCAGATTGGCTTCCTTTTTTTGGGGGACCACCAGATTGGCTTCCTTTTTTTGGAGGACAGCGTCTTGGTTCTATTCGGGATAGCACGAGCCATGCACGCGTGTAAGTGCTTATACAGTGCATTTGTGTAGGATTCAGCAGTTGTAACTGTATTGTCCATCTGCATGGGTGTCATGAAGTTCACCACTTCTGTCTTAAGAAGCATGAAGTTGGCTTTGGAGAAGTTTTTTACCGTGGTTTCCTTAATGGGGGGTGGGGACGGGATGCAGATATCAAGGGTGATGCAGTTTTAACCTGTGCTGCAGTAATGTTGGGTGCCTGGTATTCTTCCAGTACTGAGATTGGTCCTATCGGGGGGTCAGAGTGGTAAAGTTGGCACAGAATCTGTCAGCCAGTATGTTGGCAATATCTGTTGGCTCAGTATAGGAGGTACCATTGTGCAGTAACTCAGAGCAAATCTAGGTATTGCCATTGAGATTCTTGATACAACTATAGAAGGCTTTGTGGTTGTTTTTAGTGTCTGCTGCAATTCTGTCTTCATAGGTGGCTTTGGAGGTTTTGATGAGGGATCTCAACTTTTTGTTGAGGCTAATAAGGGAATTTTTCCAGTCTTGGGACTTATCCTTTTTCTGCAACAGTTTCTTCCTTCTGTTGTAGAGTTTATTAATGGCAGGGGACCACCAGACTGACTTCCTTTTTTTGGGAGGAGAGCATCTTGGTTCTGTTGGGTATGACTAGTTCCATGCATTTATGTATGAGTTCGTACAGTGCACTGGTGTATGATTCGGCAGTCATACATCTATTTTCCATTGGCATGGGTGCCGTGAAGTTAGCCACCTCTGTTTTTAGGAGTCCAAAGTCAGCTTTGGAGAAGTTTTCATGGTGGATACATTTGCAGGGGGTGTGGGTGAGATGTGGATTTCCATAGTGATTAGTTTGTGGTCAGATCTAACCAGGGAGGAACTGACTACTGGTGTAAAGCAACGGTTGCCCATGTTGGTAATAACCAGGTCAATGATGTTGCTTCCTCTAGTGGGGGTAAGAATGAGCTGGTCCAGGGCATTGGAACTGATGAATTCCTGGAAGCGTTGGGTCAGTGCATTGGTGCAGGAGTAGTTTTCCCAGCTGATAGAGGGGTAGTTGAAGTCACCTAGTATGAGAGTGTTGGGTTGGCTCCTAATAGTTTCCAGGGTGCTTAGGAATGCGGAGTGAGAGTCTTGGGACATGGCTGGGGACCTATAGCAGGCTACGACCTGAATCAGTGTCTTACCCAATGTTAGTTGTACCTGGAGTATCTTAGAAGTGTTATGCTGGGCTACTAGTCTGGAGGTGTGCATATCCTTTACGAATATGGAGACACCCTCACCTTTGGAGCTTCAGTCCATGTTCTGAGGCCGAAAGGTGTGGAATGAGTTATAGCCCGGTAGCACAGGGGTGCTTTCTGCTGCTTTAAACCAGGTCTCTGTTAGAGCACAAATGTCGATGTTTTCCATTTTGAGGAGTGCTTCGAGTGAGTCCATCTTGAGATTTAGACTTCTAGCTTTGAGCAGCATGACCCTCCGATTGCATTTATTTATAGCTGTTACGGTGGTAATTTGGTCTTTGGGACACCGCCTACAAAGGCACTATCGGGCTGGCAAGAGCCTTAGCCAGTACCCGGAAACCCAGGGGTGACAGATCCAGGCCATCTCTGGCAAAGTATCAAGGTCTGTCAATCACGTCATCCCAAGCAGACAGATATTAATCCCCTTAGAATGACACCAGAAACTTAGCCAATTGCTGAAGTTTATCATTTTCTGTTTGTACTGTGGTATTATTCTGGGTGATGGTAGGCTAGCGTCATACCTGCCTGGGCCACATAATTCGAGAGCTCCACCGTGTCTCTTTTCATGTAGTCCAGGGAGGTGCATCTCAGGTCATTCACACCCACATGGACAGAGTCATACTTGTACTTGTTGTGGAGTGACCTGAGTGCATGTGTTATGTGTCGGATTCTGGCACCTGATAGACAGTTGACTATTAACTTATCCTTATTCAACCTAGTGAGTGGGACATCAGTGTGCCTCACTACTGAGTCACCTATGATTATTGTATTGGGCAAGCTGTTTTGCTTTAGGGGCTTAGGTTAAGGGGCACGCTGTGTAGGTGAGCTATGAGTCTTGTTGTTTGTGCTGTGTTGCGGTGGTCGAGTGTTTCTGCCTTGGAGGTTTCTGCTGTTTGGGTAGATTTCTACTGAGACCCTCTGTGAAGGTGGGTGTGTGGTTTGTGTTTTTATGTGACAGCTGTGATGGTGGGTGTTCTGGAGGGCTAAGTGTTTCATGCGGTGTGATGCAGGTGTTGACCTTCTTCTCTTGACCAGCTATTCCGGTCTTGGCTGGAGAGTGCATGGCTTCCAATTTGGAGATATAGATGCATCTCTCACAAGTCTGAGTGTTGGGAGGTAAGAGGAGAGGGTTGTCTGTGTATATGAGGCAGTTGCTACACTGCCTCAGAATGCCAAATTTCACCAGGTTAACTAGGAGAAAGCACAGGAAGCTGACCTTTAGACGTGGCAGGAGGGATGTGCACCATTACTAAGTACTGGAGCTGTTTCCTTATAGGACATCTAGTGCTGATAGCACTTATGTGTGCTACAATAATTGCTAAAAAAAGCCTGATGAAGTGCTGGTGAATAAGATGACGTGCAAGAGAGAAGAGAAAGTTGAAAGGGATAGAAAAAACTGCCCAAATGGGAAATAAACTACAATTTCAGAACCAGAAAACAGTCCTCTTGTGGTAGATAGGCTACCTAGTGCTTACCACTCCCACTGATAAGCTGGAAGGCTTCCCTCTAACACCTGAAGGGTCTGGGGAACTCAAACTCACAAAACAGTCCTGGATACAGCAAGTCTGTATCTGGACTACTCTAGTAACAGGAAAGGCGGAAAACAAGCTTAGACCTTTTTTTTCCACAAAAAAATAAACAGTTAACGTATAGCTGGAATACCTCAAAAATGGTTTAAAACCATGCAACTAAAGGTCTGGATGCTACAGACCTGTATTGAGACTATGCTACTCAAGTTTAAGGTTAAGAACTCTGTAAGAAAAAACTCCCAGTGAAGCACAGATTAATCACTTATAGTCAAAAGAAAAGCACTTGCAGTATGAAAAAATACAGTTAAACAGCAACGAAATGCAGTAAAATGCAGTTAATTGCAGTAGATAGTAATGAAATAGGCAACTGATCTGCTAGGTCCCTTTTGCCTTGCTAGTACTCACCCTTAGGCCTTACCTACCTTTTCAAGGACGGCCAGGCCAGTCAAACCAGGAGTGAATTTATGAATATCCATCCAGTTGTCCAGCTCCTTTTTAAAAATGTACAGTGTGTCCAATTACTTAACTTGGAGAGAAAGTTTGTTCTAGAGACAGGGTAGACAATGTGTGATAAATCTCATCACCTTGCCTTATTTATTTGTTGGAGTAGATTTAGATTTCTGGCTCTAGTGTTAGCTGGACTGTTTGACTTACGAAGATATAGGAGTTCTCAGACAACTGGATCCCTTATAATGCTATAAGCAAGGCACAGACTGCCCCTAAGGAGTCTACATGAAATGGAGTATAGAGATAAAGCCTCCAGTCCTTCTTGGTAGTTCAGGTTTTTAAACCCATGATCAACTGTTTTAGCTACAAACCTCTGGAGTCTTTCCAATTGCTTGGAATGATTAGTAAGGTACTTCTCAAAGGGAATGATGGGACTAATCAATGTTGAGTACAAGGTGGTGAGGACTTTCTTTTGATATGGAAGAAATGCCTTTTGCTGTGAGCTGTGCAAGGTGAAAGGAATTCATAAACACCTCTTTACATAGTAGCCAAATATGAGAGAGCGATACACCCTAGTGAATAGGTTTCTCCCTCCTTTTTCATTTTGAAGAGGTGCATTAGGTATGCTATGCACTGGGTTGCTTACGTAATGCTACACGGTTACACTTTTTGGGATTAAGTTTGAGCCTAATTTTTGTACACTGTTAACAATTTAAGCTCCTTCTGATGTATGTGTATGTCAGACAGGGACCTGACAATGGCTTCCAGCTTACAATCATCCATACACTTTAAGCAGAGATCCTTGTTTGGAATATGCATATCTGACAAGCAGATACTGAACAGCAGGGGTCCCAGCACAGATCCCTGAGAAGATAAATGGGCCAACATCATGCTCTTGAGGGACACATGCCCTATTCTTACTGTGTGAGTCCTATCCCTATGCCAATTGGCTGATCACCAAACCACATACAGTCATACCTCCTAACCATACCGAATTACTTGGTTTTTACAGAGTTTTGAGGTCCAAATGAAGGGATGCCACGATTCCAGAGTGGCACCCCTTCATTTCTGATTTTTCCCCCTTTGTTTTCTTTTATTTTGTTTTGAATTATCGTGTTGTCAGAACAGACGTCATCACGTGTGCAATGACGTCAGCAACGTCAGGGCTACCAGCCAGTCGGAATTGAGCTCAAGGAGCTCATGTTGTCATTTCCAGCTAGCTGCAAGCGGGAGAATGGGTAAATGAGAATGGATACAGGCAGCAGCAGGATGTAATGTAATGGCAGTTTTGTTCAGGAATTGCAAGCAGGTCATGGCAGCAAGCCGAGAATTGATATGGCAGGCAGCGAGAACGGAATTGTGAGCAGAGAACGGATTACGGATATGGCAGGCAGCAAGAACAGAATTGCAAGCAGGAACCCAGGTAGCGAGAACAGAATGGAATTGCAAGCAGGTCCCACTCGGGTAAGGAAACAAAGTGTGTGTGTGTAATGGCTAAACTGCTCCCTTAGTGTGGGCAGTCATGGTTGGATCTATCAGATTTTATATGAATTCAGAGACAGAAAAGGGAGAGAAAGATTTGCCAGAAGCGCTTGCTTGGCTCTATATTTTTGAATGTGCATTTCTACATGTCTGTATTTGTTCTTTTTATTCCGTGCTACTGGAGTCACATGCAGTAGTTTACCCACCTTGCACTTGCTGCTATTTTCCCTTTTCTGCAACTGCATGTAGAGGTTGCAGCAGCATTCTTTTAGAGTATCTGTTATACTGCTCCAACAGGCTCTTGACTTTGGTCTTGAAAGCCTGTGCAATGTCTGCCAGATTTATGTCTTGTTTTGTCATTAAATGTCTATACAAATGAACTCCCTGATAAGATCCAAAAATAAATCTGATTTAATTGGAATAGAAATTTCATAAAATACATCTATTCAAGTGATACCTATTTAACTGCTTCAAAATAACATGCTCCTACAAGCCTCCTGCTTGACAGCAGTAACAGCAATGAAAAATAATAAGGTGTTAAGTATAAATTAAAAATGAATATAAGGTTTGTGGCAGTGAGATTTTGGGTCTATATCAGTTGAGCGAAAACCCCTTTACGCGAATACCTAAACAAAGACCCATATACCTCGAACCGTGAAAATCCCGAACGCACTAAACCGCGAAAAATAAAATATCGAACTATCAGTCGGCCAACCCCACCACCCGGTGCTTAGTACCTACCCAAACAAAATAAATAAACTGCATACATGCACTAATCAAACCCTACAGACATACACCCAAACAAAATAAATAATCCACATACATACATTTAACAAAACCCTACTTCCAACACTACACTAAACCCCACATACACAACTATCTATGCACTATCCTTAACCCCTCCTTAACCCCTCCCTAACCCTAAGGTCCGTAACTACCACACACTTCCCCTACAGACATACACCCAAACAAAATAAATAACACACATACATACACTTAAAGAAACCCTACATCTAACACTACACTAAATCTTACATACATTACCTATCTATACACTTACCTTAACCCAAATCCTAATCCTTAAGTCCTATCTATCGCACACTTACCTTACAGAGCTATACCACAGATGGGCCAACCAAAACAAATCGACATTTCGGAATTCGCGGTTTTGGACGTTCAAGGTTTACATACTTCACAGAATACGGTTCGATGTATTCGTATTCGCGTAATAGGGTTTTCGCTCAACTGATATAGACACGAAATTTTTACTTTACTTATAGCCCAGGCGTCCTGAGTTTGACTAACATTCCAGGTACTTCAGACTGTGTGTGTGTGTGTGTGTGTGGTACAGGGTAAAAAGAGCCTAAAGTCCTTAGCCACCACCATTTCTGAGCTTTGTCCATATTTTTTGTGCTAAGATTTGAGAACTATGGTGACAAGTGAGAACAGAATTTGTATTCCCCCATTACTGGCTTTGTTGTTTGTCCAGGTTTTTTGTGCTAAGACATTGAGAGCTATGGTGAAAAGTGAGAACTGAATTCACTAAATGATAGCCATTAAGTTTCAGTCTTCCTATTTTTCAGGAAACTGCTGACTTAGCATAGTGGACTGTTATGTTGTTCTGACTGTAGTGCACAGGGTTCTGGGTTCAAGACTTGCCAGTAACATGCATGGTGGTAACACATTTTATTCTAGCAACTTTCCAAAATTATACAAGCAATGTTTAAAATGTGTCCCTGGTTTTTGACCTTTTGCCATCCCCCCAAAAAAACCTAAAATTGAAAATAAGTGCGAGAGGCTGTGCAAGATGCCTATGGCTTACACTGTCATTCTGTTTATAGTTGTGTGGACTGTGGAAGACTTTTATGATGGAAATGTTCTGAATTGGGCAGTTTTGTCATTATTGGTTCATGCATTTTCTTTCATTGCCTACAGTACAGCCTACTGGAAAAATGTGCATTCAAATAATAAATTTAAAATGTGCTCTAAAAAGTGTGCTGTATTATACAATAAATATAACTTAATAAAGTCAGGAAGGTGTATCAAAGAAAAGAACAAATGTATGTTTCTTGTTTTGTGTGCAAGGGGCCAATGATTTGAAAACAGCCCAAAGGTAATTTTTATCCACCACTGGCAAGATGTATTTTCTTTGGATGTGGTGTGGGTTTCAATGCTGTTTCAATGAATGTGAGTTTCAAGGGCAGAGAAGTTTTATGCCAAGTCTATTTTCATTGTGAGACAGTATTGCTTTGTTTATCAGATGTCTATTAGTGTTTGTGCATTGATGTGCTGCAAAATGTAAAAACAAAATCCAAATAATCATTGTAGAAGTAAAGCAGTATGCACACATTAGTGCTTATGGTAAATGGGGCAAAATAGCCAGGTAATGGGACACTGGAATGGCTGCAGGTAGACTCTGGTGCCATATTTTGGTTGTCTGTTCTTTAGTTTGCATTTTAAAGTTGGTATCCCACAATTCCATTGGAGTGGGTGGGGCTACGTAATTATGTATGCAACTTATATGTTAATCAGCATCCAGATTTGTACCCATTTTTCATGGGCCTTGTCCAGATTTTTGATGTTTCCAGGTTGAGATGTATGCATACAGTTAATCTGGAGCTCCTTCAGCTTGTTTATTATATTTTCATGTAATATAGTATCAAGTGCCTTGGCAAGGTCAAGGTGACAATGATCCTGGTTGCTCCACACAGACTCAGGCAAACTTAGCTCCCCCTATTTTAGGAGTTTTGTCTAGTCATTCCACTTTGACTGCAGCATCAGAAATTCTTTTTGAAGCATCTAGGGCAGTGATGGCAAACCTATGACACTCATGTCACACCCCGACATTTTGGGTATCACACCAGAGTTCACCAGCACCAGAGTAACTTCTTTTGAATTTGTTGCTTGTACGAAGTGCACTGAATTATTTTGTGCCATGAGTCAGTTCAACACTGCTGCAGAGGTAAGGAAGTTATTAACCTCACAGACCATTTCAGTATACTTTCTCAATAGAGCCTGCAAAGGGCAGTGCTAACATGGTTTTCTTTTTGTGGTTACACTTCTGCAAAGGGCAAGTAGTCTGCATTTCTAGGAGTGTGCCTTTTTACATTCCTCTCAACTGTCCCTCTTAATCCCTGCTAAAACTGGCAACTTTTTATACTTAATAACAATAATTAGATTTATAGCCTAATTTTACTTCAGAAAATGTATATTAATTCATGTTCATTTTCTTCTTAGTGTCTCAGATTAATAGCACTAATAGTTTAAAACTGTCCATGTCTCTTATTTCTAGATTTGTCCCCGATTTTGTTGAGATTTATCCCTGTTGTACTGAGGGCCATTCTTTTTTATTTATTTAATTAATTAATTTATTCTTTTGCTTGGTGGGGGGACACACAAGCAGAGTTAAGTTAGGCATTTTCTGAATTTTTGACAAGCTGAACCCAAAAGGTTCACCATCACTGAGCTAGGTCTATACTTCCTCAAGCTGACAGCTTAGCCACACCAGTTCTATTAGTTGCTAGAGCTCCACTATCTCTTCTCACAGAGAGAGTCCAATCAGAAAATTTGTAAGGACAAATTGAAAAGATACTCCATGTGGCCTTCTACCATGTCCTTTTTCCACACCTCTGCTTCTCATCCTTCCATTACCCTCTGTAAAGCTCCACTACTGGACCAGTAATCAAGGAGCCTCAATCCTCACCATTAGCACCAGTGGGGGACGTACACTGAGATGATGACAAGTACACACAGTATTTCCAGATGCAGCTCTCTGCATTAAGTGCAATTTCCCTTAAGAACACACAAGACCACAGTCAGTCTGGGGCTGGTTTCTCCCTCTTTCTCCAGATCCCTAATAAGACTCCACACTGGAAAAGCTATAGAGTCGAGTCCTTAGCCGGTGTTCCAAGCCAGTCCTCCAACACTCTCTCTGCCCAACCACTGCTTTGTGTCCCTGCACAAGTAGATGACACACACACTCTTGGAGATTTGTTTTACACATACACACAGTTTGCAAAGCCTGGCACAGGTTTACTAGCTATGTCCTCTAATGCCCAGACTATAAGGTAGTTATCACTGCCACCAGAACCCCTTATCAGCTACTTTAAGGTCCTTAACAAAGGGTATTCAATCATACTGTGTAATATTACTAATACTACAACTGGAAGTCTGACCAAGAGCAAGGCTATCAGGAGTGGCACACACGGGGTCTATATTAGAACATCGAAGTTTCAAAACTTCGAATGTTATAATATCGACCCCTGTTCAGCGAAAACTGAAAATATCAAAGCAAGAGAAAAACTATTTTTTCCTAGGGAAAGAATTTGGTTGTCCATTTCTGTTGCTTCGGTATTTTCAGCACTGTGGTGTTAAGTTACGGGTCGGGTTCAGGTAAGTGTGCCATCGAGTGCAGGTTAGGTTAGTTAGGATGCGGGTGAGGTATGTGTGCGATTGTGTGGATGTGAGGGTTAGGGCGGGGTAGGTGAGTTAGGGCGAGGGTGAGGTGAGTGTGTGATAGTGGCGGAAGTTAGTGGTGGATGTTAGGGTTTGGGTTAAGGTAAGTGGATAGTTAGTGGTGTGTGTATAGTTTAGTGTAAGGTTAGGTGCAAGATTTTAGGTGTATGTGTGTGGATTGCCATTTGTTTGGTGTGCTTGTGTTGTGTGTATGTGTTTTGGAACAGCGAATTTATGTTTTCAGCTTTCGTTCTGTATGTTCGATGTTTTCAGCTTTCACTGAATAAGGTTTGATATTAAAACATTCGAAGTTTTGAAACTTCGATGTTCTAATACAGACTCCCTACACGGTGTCACCAAAAAATATGCAAGTACTCTCAGAACTTAAATATCTCTAGACAGGTCAGCCACAATGAAAGGTTTAAATATATTTAATAAATATTAAAAACAAGAAAATACTCAGTATATATAAATATATACAGTGACATCAGAGTTCAAAATCGCAGGAAAATTTTAAAATAAACATTGCAGGACAGTCGCCAATAAATAAAGAAAAACATTTAAGATAAGCTTTATTATATTCCTGACTAAATCTAAGAGAATTACTATACCCTAGTTAACTACTTAAAAGCAAGGCAGATGTGTGGTGAATAGGTCACCTTTAGTTGTTGTCAGGTCCAAGACAGAATACAGAATGCTGTCTCTCTCTAACATACTTCTTAAATTAATGTATGTAATATTACTGCTGGGATCACTTGCAGAATGACATCATTGCTTGTCATTTGACTTCTAGTTCCCAGGCCCCAGAACAACCACTGATAGAAGCTGGTAGCATTTAGCATCTACCTGTGAAAATACATGGACAAGGGCTTTTCCTCAGATCTTTGCCAAATCTTGGAAGTCATAAAACATTTACCTTCCTACACATTTCAAAACTAGTAATTATTTCACCTTAAAATCTGCTTGCTGTCATAAGGTAATTTAATTTCAGCTATTTTTCTGAAGTTTTGCTGGACTGAAGTTAACCTCCTGTGTTCCAGTTTCCACTACTAAAATATATAGATTTAAACAGTTACAATAGTGCATGTACATTTCTGTTCTATTCCATTAGGGCACACTGTGGATACATTTCAAGCACTTTGCAAAAACCTTTTTCAACATATGTCTGTACAAACAAGTTTGATATACACATGACGTACAGTTGTAACACAAACATCTTGTATGATCATGTTGATATTCACAAATGACATAATTATTTACAAAATTCCAGCCAGCTGTGCTGGCAGTATCGCCCTTTGTCGCAACTTCTTTGAAGTTTTGTTTTTCCATGCCGGGTGACTATCCAGCCACTGCCATTTCTGCCCATTCATTACCAATCACTAGGGTGAGTTTTTAATGGGGCAGCAGTCATCCTTGGAATTATTTACTTTTATTCTGGTCTAACCCCTCTGCCAGCATTTGCTAATTCTTCCTCAGCAGGCATTTACATTCTCACCCACGAAGGCGGTCACACAGACATGGCTTGGCAGAGCCATACATATGTCCCTGGCCAATAATGTTGCATGCAGCACACCTCTCTCTCCACAAGGTACTGACACTATGGCAGGCTGGTAGTCTTCTCCCCCTGCAAGAGTTGACATTGGCTGTTTGCTCCCCCATTCCTGCACCTCATCCTCCAGTGCCCAAGGTAACTGTTCTTGGGCCATCTGGGTTAAAGTAAGGGCTTCATCCTCTATGTCACGGAACCTGACATTTCTCTAAACTTTTTAACACTGGTCTTAGTTATTCCTCCAAGAAAACTCACATATTGGTAAGTCCTTACTTCCATATAGATCAAGACAGAAGCCGTTACCTACCCTTGAAATCTGCAAGTCCTTTTTGGTAGCACTTTCCTTCTTTAACCTCCACTTAGGGAGCCAGTACTCCTTGGGTAAATATTTTTTGCAGAACTCATTTTTCCTCCATTTGAGCCCAAAGCTTCAGTAGAATAAAAGTTTGTGCATTGGAAGGCACAATTTCTTATGGGAGTTACCTCTGTTACACCCATTTATGCACTTCAAGCCTCGTCTGTTACCTTGCTCTAGTTTGTATTCCATAATGAACATTTCTGTATACCTACTTCTCCTTCATGCATAAGGTTACTACAGAGTATTTTACATCTATCAGTTCATAATTTTTTTTTTAAATATTTTCTCAGGGAGAAAATCTTTTTTTTTTTTTTACTCAAATGATTTTTATTTTGATGAACTAACACAATAATCTAATACATTCATAACATGCAATAACTATTTACAGTCCAGGGAGAAAATCTTCACTGCATGGATGTATACATGCAACTCTGGTACTCTGCAGGACAACACAACCAAGGAAAGATGATGTGTTCTCTTGGGACTTTCATAAAGGAGGTCAAAACTTGAGGCTCTATCCGATCTTCTCCTGGAACTGGAGTTCTAGAATGTCCTGGTACAAAACTTATGTATGTACCATAACAACAAATCTGTGTTGTCAGTTTCATATCCTTCACTTGTATAACTAAGAGCAGCAGGTACTTACTTGGCCCTGAATGCATAACTCTACAAAACATGACAGCATCATTCTCCTCAGCCTCCTACAGGAAGTCAGTTGGTACACTAAACTCCCTGCTTTGAGGAAGATGTTACTTTCTAAGCAGGTTTTCATCAATTCTGAAATGCACACAAATTCAGAATTTGAAATAAAGAACAGCCACTACATTGCCTAGAACAATATCCCAAAATCAGGGCACCACAGTTGCTACAAATACACTGGAGTAAAGGACACATGCAAAACTACTACAAAAAATCCACAAAATAGGTACTGCGCTTTTTCACTAAATGCCTAAATGTTTACAAACTAAAATGTTTAAAAACTAAAGGCACCTCACTATGAACAACCACAGGTTTTAGATCCAACAATTTATCCCTTCACAGCCATCACTGCTGAAGGTTATACAGTGACACACAATTATTACTCAGAAATATGCATGGTGACTGGACAAAGCAATCAGTGTGCCCACTACAAAATCCAGTCTTAATGAAAGGAAAAGTCCAACCACAAAACATAAATAAATAAATAAAATAGAGACTACTCTAGCTGTATCTAATGAAATTAAAAGCTATGGCCATCATATTCTTCACACTGCTAAGCTGAGAAACTAAAATCACACAGCAGCACAAAAAATATATATATATATCATCGTGGACACAAATCACTGCTCCTGAAATCACAGTGTTGTCTAAAACTTACAGTAAAATACAAAAAAATCTTTTCAGGAGGTCAGGAGTGAATGAACTTCTTACAGTAATTAGTTGTACAGACTCCTGTAAAAAGAAGTAGATGCTACATTTACCCATGTACTTTGCAAACAGCATGTTAAGTGCATGTGTAGTATCTCAGTAAGACATCCACTGGAGAAGAGAAGAGGTGAGGGAGCTTTGGAATCCAGTCATACACTGGTATTACTTAAAGGTAAGATTTATTGGTACTTGCGTATTATCGCAACCAGATTCCGAGCAGGACAAACAGCTCATTTTTCCAAGCCATACTCCTGTCGATATAAGTAGCGACAGTTATAAAAGTTATGGTTGGGTCCCACATTACTCAATACAATCTGTCTGTCCTAAAATGCAGTTGACAGCAGCAGAATACAAAATGGTTTGCAACTGCTGTCAATTCCGGTAATGTGTCATTAAGCTGCTGTAATACACTTACAAAGTTGGTACAATAACATCATCTGTTCTCACGTGTGTTTTCTGACGGATAGGAGCTCTGAAATTTTAAAGTATTATTTTCTGACTTCACTCCTCAGTACTTTATCTGAAAAAAAAAACACATTATGCAGCCCTTCTGACACCATCCATTAACTGTTTATGGCTTTGAAAGCTGACAGCATTCACGTTTTCCCATAAGTAGAAGTATGTGGAGCACATAAAGCTCCATGCAGTAAAGAAAATCATGATCATCTCGTCGATCATAACCCTAAATTATGTGT
The DNA here is from genome assembly GCF_019279795.1 of Protopterus annectens. NCBI lineage: Eukaryota > Metazoa > Chordata > Ceratodontiformes > Protopteridae > Protopterus > Protopterus annectens. Next base: position 647,236,808 of record NC_056737.1, read on the forward strand.
TACTCACATGGATGGTAACATTCTCATCTAGAAAATTTTGGCCATCCAGGCCTCCAACTGAAAATAAGCTGACTATCATCGCTTGGAAATTAGCCATTTGTCCTGCTCGGAATCTGGTTGCGATAATAGGTAAGTACCGATTTATTTCTTAAATAATGCCATACCAAATTCAAGTGCAGGTGTGGGTAATGTAGGATTTACCCTTGAGTGGCTTTGTGGGATTACAAGGGTGAATCCACACCCGAATGCAAGTTACTGTTAAATTACAGCAAATAATTGTCTGTTCTGTCAGCTAATCAAGACTTATGCATTCCATCTCTACTGACATTCCACCTCTCTAGCTCAGGCACTTCAAACATTCTCGCCTAATTTTGTTTCAATTCACCATGTCAGCAATACAAATATTCTACTGGGCTATTAAGCCATTGGAGACTGTGGGCAGGCCGGATCACAACTGTCTAAAGCTGACAGCCCAAGGGAAATTAAAATATGAAAATATCTTTCAGCTGAACAAGAAAAGCAGTCATCTGCCTTGCTTGTTTAGCTAAAAGATTTCTCACATTTGCTTAATCACAGTATTGTGATTAAGTTAAAGACGGACAAATGTAGATTGTGCAGTCAGCTTTTCAAGTGTTCTTGGCTTGAATAGGATAAAGACAGCCCACACACAACAATGCATAGTTACTGCTACTGTTGCACTGCATTCGGGGGATGATCAGTCTCAAAGAGCTAGTATACATAACATTTGTACACAGCATTTTTACAAAAAACTTTTGCTAAACTGTAAGCTAGAGCTATAATGGCTCTTTTCTGTACACCTCAAATGTTTATTTATTTACTTTGAATTTGTTAATTGGGGTAGAGAACTATTCCATCTGGATCTATTTCAGTCTCAGCCCAGTGGTAAGTGCAATAAATATGACAGCCTATACAAAGAGAACGACCAAATGCAATATATACATGCATTATCTAAAAACAGAACAATGATTTGAGAGTATAAAGACAATAGATACAGGACATGATATACAGAGTGACTGACAAAATACAACATATACAGAGTGGATATCAGAGATTGCGTGCTGAAAGAATCACAAGTAGTAATGTCAGAGAAAGCTATGTAGAGGGAAATAAGGTAAGAACAGATTAAGTTATATGGCCAGAGAGAGAAAGCAGTTGCATTTTCCTTGAGTCTTGTAATGTGCTTTAAGTTCTGATTGGAAAGACAAGTAACGTGAATGATCTTCAGGAAAAGAAAGGAGAGATTCTAACACTCTGGGACCAAAGACTAAACGCATCATTTGTGCACTGAAGCATAGTTTGGAGGGTTTGAACAAGAGGACCTGAGTGGTTAGGGCTTCTAATACTGTATGCCGGTGCATTATGAATAGTCTGGAGGATACATGAGGCAAGGTCTCATTCTTGAATTGAGTAGAAAGTCAGCACTTTGTTTCACAGGTAGCCCTGTTAGCTTTTGCATTTGTTGGGGAGAGTGATGAATCTACATAATGGCATTTGAGATGGTTTGAATGGTCAAAGCATTTCTTTTGCAGGCTGCAGTAATTGAAGGGAGACCGCATTCTAGCTGAGATGGTAAGATATGTTTACCTACAGCATTCCTACAGAGTCTGGAAAGAAAAGGGGAGATCTTATTGGCCCAGAACATTAGAGTTGATTGTTTTGTGTGTACAGTCCAGGTGGAAATGGAAATTTAGGAAAGAGTCTAACCAAATCTTTGTGTATTTGAATGCAGTGCCATTTTCAATAGTGTTATTCAGATGACTGAGGTTAGATATGAGCTCTACCAGCACAAAAAAGCATATTTTTTTGTTTAGTTCACCCCCCCTTCCATCGTTATGTTTATGTGATACCTGGAGAAGTTAAGCAATAATCATCATTTGTCCACTGAATAAGGGCATGAAAACTAGACTGAAGTTTCAAGTTCAAGAGAGGAGAGACAGAGATAATAGCTGAAGGAGAACAGGACCATGTCGTCAGAATAAAGTAGGAAAGGAAGATGGAGGAAGTCAATAAGGAATTTGTTAATGAAGACAGAAAAGAGGAGCGGTACCAGAATAGATCCTTGGGGGATGCCTTTTTGTGGAGGGACTGATGGAGACACTGAGGAGTTGAAATTCAGTGAGAAGTGATGATTAGAGAGGTAGTTTTTAAATCAGAGAAGTATATCACTGCTAATGGCTATTTCACGGAGATGGTCTAAAAGAACTGCGTGATCAACAAGATCAAAGATTCTAGTGAGGCAAATAAAAATGGCTTCAGTAATTAGGCTTGTGTCCTTTCCAAGAAGAATGCTATCAGTGAGTATTCAGATAGTTGTGGATGGACTGCAACCAAACCAAAAGCCAAGTTGATTTTGGGAGAAAAGGTGGTACTTGCTGATGTGCAAGTAAAGTAGTTTAAGAATCTTTCCTAGGGTAGGGACGATAAAAAAAAAAAAAAAAAGAAGTTATGTACTCACCATAATGTTTCATCTGAGTAGGTAAACGTCACTTGTCAGCAACCTATGATTTCAGATCCAACACGGATCTGAGCCAGCAGCATACCAAGCAAAAAGATCCGAGCTCCAAGCTCTGACCCCTACCCATACTACACTGCAACCTCCTTCCAATCTTTAGATTGAGTTTGCCACTCCACACGTGACACCAACAAACTAAAACCTGAGACCCCTGAACCAAGGACAAACCTCAAGCTCGTGAACTCCGAAAGTCGAGCTCAGCAAAAATAATTACCAAGGTAAGGGGGAAGGAGGGAGGCACGGTTGCTGACAAATGAAGTTTACCTACTTAGATGGAACGTTATGGTGAGTACATAACTTCTTTATCTGAAGTAGTTAACTTCATTTGATCAGCAAACTGTGGGACAGAGTCCCCAGCTACCCAAAATCTTGGGAGGCCCTTAAGGAAGGATATTCCGGAGCACTGCAGAGCCAAAGGAAGCCCTTCCTCTAGACACCAAATCTAGTTTATAATGAGTAATAAAGGTGAGAGAGGATGCCCAGGTAGCAGCTGAGCAAATGTCATCCAGGGAAACTCTAGACCAGAATGCGGCAGACGTTGCCATAGAACATGTAGAATGAGCATGAACTCCTACTGGTTCTGGTAAACCAAGCTCTCTATATGCTTATAGGATACAAAGAGAAATCCACCTAGCAGACCGTCACCTTTGAAACTGGTTTCCCTAAAAAAGGCTTAGCAAAGGAAACAAAAAGTTGATCAGATTTACAAAAGATCGCCGTCCTGTGCAAATAAAAATGTAACTGCCTGTGAACATCCAGCAAATGAAGTTTGTATTCCCCTTTGTTCTGAAAATTAGGGAAAAAAAACAGGCAAATTAATAGATTGATTAATGTTTGTCTCAGGAACAACTACTTTAGGGAGAAAAGACGGATTAGTCCTGAGAGACACCCTGTCCTTATGAAACACAAGATACGGGGGGATTCATACAAAGAGCCTGAAGCTCCGACACTCTCCTGGCTGAGGTGATAGCTACCAGAAAAGCCTTCTTCCATGACAAGAATTTTAAGTCAACGGATGCCGAGGGCTGGAAAGGAGGTGCAACCAAGGCCTGAAGCACCGCAGTCAGATCCCACGGCGGGGATGGATTCTTAATAAGAGGTCTCAGAAGAAATGTGCCTTTCTAAAAAGTCTTACAAATTCTGGCAGCAGCGAAAGTGCCTAAATTGTCCCCTACATGTAATTTGAGAAATAGCTGCCAGCTGGACCTTCACTGTGGAAGAGCTGGCTCCTTGCTGGAAGATATGAGACAAAAAGTCTAATACTGCTGGGATCGGAGCGGTAAAAGGATCCAGATTTCTCTGTGAAGCCCAAATGCAGTAACGTCTCCATTTGCTACAGTAAATTTTCCTGGTAGAGGATTTATGTGCCGTAACCAAGATAGATTTAACAGGGGAAGAGATACTGGGAGTCCTAGCAACTAGTGGAACTGGAGCAGCCAAGCTGTGAGCTTCAGGCTGTCCAGATTCAGAGGAAGCAGTCCCGAGGGATGACGAATCAGATCCGGAATGGGATCCAAGATCCAAGGTGGAGCTATGAGATGAGACCGTAGGCAGGGGAACCAGACTTGATGAGGCCAGAATGGGGCTATGAGGATCATTCTGCTCCCCAACCGGCAAGTTTTCTGTAAGAATTTTGTCATGAGCGGGGGATACGCATAAAGAAGACTGGGTGGTCAAGCATCAACACCAGTGTCTCTGGGGGGCTTCCCCCGTCGGGGGGATTAGAGCGAAAAACTCGCTGCACTTCACACTGGATGGTAATGCGAAGAGATCGCAGCAAGGCTGGCCCCACTTGAGGAAGATCTGTTCTGCTACACAAGGGTTCAGAGAGCCCTCGTAGGGAGAAAGGATAGTTCTGCTCAATTTGTCTGCCAAGATGTTGGACCGACCAGGAATGTGCATTGCTATCAGAAAGCGGTTGGTGGAGATCGCCCATTCCCAAACTCTCATGGCTTCCGAACAAAGGGGATAAGACTTTGTTCCCCCGTTTGTTGATATACCAGAACACTGACATATTGTCTGACTGTATCACAATAGTTCCCAGAGGAAGATAAGCATGAAAGGCCTGCAACACTAAAAGGACCACTCTCATCTCTAGAATATTTATATGCAGAACGGTCTCACTTTGAGTCCATGTGCCTTGAACAGTCCTGCCCGAACAGTTCCCCCCCCACCATAGGTGGGAGGCATCTGTGGTCACCGTGGCTTGGGGTTGGGGTGCAACAAAAGGACTTCCCTCCTGCAAATTCCAGGATCGGAGCCACCATGTGAGAGAATTTCTGCACACTCTGCTCAGAGGGACTGGAAAATCCAGAGGTTGATGAAGTATCGACCACTGAACTTGTAACGTCCACTGTAGAATTCTCATATGCAGGCGAGCACAAAGGATCAGGTAGATAGCTGCTGCCATGGACCCTAAGGCTCTCAGGACTAATTCTGCTGGGGGTGCAGGGGACTGCAGAAACACTAACACATGAAGTGCCAGGCTGTGTAGTCTGTCTGGAGTCAAGAATGCCCTGGCCTGAAGAGAATCTATTCTCACCCCTATGAAGTCTAACACTTGAACAGATTGAAGGGAAGACTTCCGGAGATTTATGGTGATCCCCAGCTGAGGTGATATCCAGAGAAAGAAATCTCTGGCTAGTAAGAGTAGATGCCTGGTGGGGGCGGTGAGAAGCCAGTCGTCCAGGTACGGGAAGACCTGAATGCCCTGAAGTCTCAGGTGGGCCGCGAGCACCCTGGGGGCTGTGGTGAGACCGAAGGGTAGGACCCTGAATTGATAATGACTGGCCCCTAGCCGAAAGCGGAGGAACCTCCTGGATCGCCTGTCCATCAAGATATGGTAGTATGCATCCTTGAGGTCTATCGAGCACAACCAGTCTTCCTCCTGCAAGAAGGGCAGGATGGATTGAAGCGTGACCATCTGGAACTTCTCCTTGGCAATGAACAGGTTAATTTGCTGACAGGTCGAGAATCATGCCTTAGGGTCCCCCGTCTTTTTTGGCACCAAAAAGAACACGGAATAGATGCCTGCTCTGGACTGACCTGGGGGCACCTGCTGGATGGCTCTTTTTTCTAGCAGCTTTTGTATTTCCAAAGCCGCAGCCTCCCTCTGAGCGGGAGGGACGTTCGGGAGGCGCCTTGTTTAAGGGGGCTTGTTTGTGAAGGGAATAGAATAGCCTCTGGATATTATTCAAAACACCCAGCGATCTGTCGTGATGGACTCCCATTGGGCTAGGTGCATCGAAAAACGCCCCCTGACTGCCTCAAGAGAGGAGCAGTCGGGCAACCCCTCAGGGTTGCTGCGCGGTTCGATCTGAAAAAGGTTCCCGTGACCTGAAGTTCTTCGGCCCCCCTCTTCCTCTGGGCAGGCATCCACATTGTCCCCCTCTGCCTTTGGGGGAGGAGTCCTGAGCATTCCGGGACTGCTGAATTTTCCGGGACCACAGCTTCTTTTGCCCTCGCTGGTTCCTGGAAAAGGACCTTTGAGGGTTAGAGAAGCGGATCCCGATGGCTGACAGCGTTTTCCTGTCTTTCTCGCTTTGGACCAGCATATCACGGAGTGTCTTCCTGAACAGGGTTGAACCGTCAAAGGGTGCGTTTGCAAAGGACGCCTTGAAGGGTTCCGAGAAATCGCAAAGATGGAGCCAGGCATGACGCCTTAAGGCGATGCTGGACCTCGCTAGCCCTAGCGGCTCCCACGGTGGCATGAATGAGTAAACACATGGACGTATTGGACACAGACTTGAGAATGGCTATACGAGCTGAGAAGATCAGTTTATCCTCGGCCGAAATAGACTCCTGGAGAGACTCAGCGTACTCTTTCACAAGGTCCCACTGCAGTCGAATTATGTGGGCCAAGTAATTCAGTGCCCTTATAGTAAAGGTAGCTGAAGCAAAAGTCCGCTTTCCAAGACGGTCCATCGCCCTGGACTCCTTGTCTGGGGGGGGGGGTGGTGGACCAAGGAACTTTCCCGGGCGAGTTCCTTTTTTTGGCCGCTGCCACCACCATGGCATCAACCGGGGAACCTTTGCTCCAAGAAGCTCCATCTGCCAGGGGGGCTCCTTCCAAGGTGGTGATAAGGTCCACCAGAGGGTCGGCTCTGGGGGGGCACCCAAGAGGTAGATGGACCTGTGTCAAACGCCTCCAGGAATACCAACTCATCAGAGGAAGTTATCCTCAGTGAGGGACTTGGGGGAGTCCAAGTGCCTCCTTTTACACTGGCGTTTGTGAGGAACCTCCACGGGTGGACTCTCCGGGGAGGGCTCACAAATAGTTTTGTGGTCCTCCAGGGGAACTGGCTGGGGCACAACAGATCCCTGGGGGGGACTGGATGACGGAAGACGAGCCCAACTGCGAGGGGGCAGGGATGGACCCCGAGGAAAGAGTGAGGGGCCTCGATCCTTCAGAGAGAAACCTCTCCACAACGAATGCCGAAGGAGAACCGGCTTCCGTGAAACTGGTGGTGAGGGTAGCCGTGATCCTCGGATCCAAAGAAGGGATCGGAGCCGAAGTTGGAACGACCGGACCCAAAGGGACAGTATGCCCCGACCACAACGGAGACGGTGACACACTCATCCCCTTGGATCCGACGTCCAATTCATGGCTCCTTGAGCTCGGATCCGACAGACTTGAGGGCATGACCGGCGTCGAGGCCGAAGGTACCATCGATGCCGACCCCCTGACTCCGGGGCTTCTCGGATTCATAGACTCCGAAATCTGATGGTGGATCGGAGAAGGAGCTATCGAGGTGAAAAACGGAGCTGAACTCCCCGCACCAGTGTGTGTATGTGTGTGTGTGGGGGGGAGGCCAGCAAAACTCCCATCTGCAGTTGAGTTTGTAGAAACCTTCGCATCATCCGATCCATGTCTGCTTCAGAGATGCTCCGAGTCGATCTCGAGGATGCCACCGACGCCGGCTGGGAGAGCCAACATGAAGATGACCTCGAGGGTGGTCTAGCCTCCTCCTCTGGCTCTGGAGAAAAACGTGGTGACCGGAGCAGAGGAGATGATGGCCTAGTAACTTTAACAGGAGACAAAATCACCTCAGCAGGAGGGGCCATTGGATCCAAATCGGCCTGCCGCTTCTCTCTCTCTCTTTTTCCTTTTTTGAATGTCTCTGTTTCCCTGTGTTTGTCTTTCATTCTCTCTTTCTTGGCCTCTCTTTCTTGGCCTCTCTCTCTCCCTGTGGCAAGGTGGAAGGGTGTGTCCCGGACATGGGAGGAGGGCCGGAAGGCCGGACAGCCACAGCTGTGGCTGGCGAAGAAGCTGTGGAAGCAGAAGAAGTAGAAGCTGATTCCGCAGGTAGAAGACCTGCCAGAATTAACTTGTTCCTGCGATCCCACAGGGCTTGAAGGTTGAAAGCCGCACAGACTTTGCAGCCGGACAAATGAGGCACCCTCAAGCAAACTGCACACGGAGTGTGACCGTCGGCTGGTGACAGCTTGTGGCCACATACTGTGCACTTAGAGAAAGTCACTTTCTGACTTTCCGACACAGTAAACGGACACACACACACTCTCTATGGGCGGGAAGGGGGGCCTACACTGACAGAAATTTAACAACTTTCTAACTACAAAACGCAAATATGTAGCGAGGAAGGAAACCTGTAGTGAGAGAAAAAACTAATAGTTAAACAGAAATAACAAAGGGGCACACACAGACCAAAAAATTTCGAAAAACCTTGACAAACTTGCCTGGAGCTCAAAAGTCCCATGCTGGCAAAGCTGCGGCAAATGAGATCTGAGGATTGGAAGGAGGCTGCAGTGTAGTATGGATAGGGGAGGAGCTAAGTGACCCTGATCTAGTGAGGAAGGCTTTCCAAAAAATTTTCGTTTGGGGGTGGGCCCCCCTAACCCTTTTGGGGGCCCGCACCTGGAATTGCAGATTTTGAACTCTGTCCGCAGTGAGGAAGGCTTTCAATCTCCTTGTGTCTAACCTGGCACCTATAAAATCTATGAGCTGCGTGGGTGCTAGGTTGGATTTTTTGTGTTTATTGTGATGCCCAGACGGGGAGCAAGATGGAGAAAGGAGTCTCGCGCCAATAGTAGTAGATGCCTTGTTGGGGCGGTGAGAAGCCAGTCGTCCAGGTAGGGAAAGACCTGTACCCCCTGAAGCCTCAGGTGGGCCGCTACCACTGCTAATACTTTGGTGAACACCCTGGGGGCTGTGGTGAGACCAAAGGGAAGGACCCGGACTTGGTAGTGACTGGCTCCCAGCCGGAAGCGGAGAAACCTCCTGGAGCGCCTGTCCATTAGAATGTGGTAGTACGCATCCTTGAGGTCTATAGAGCACATCCAGTGATTTTCTCCCAGAAGGGGGAGAATAGACTGCAATGTGACCATTCGGAACTTCTCCTTGGGAACTGCCAGGTTCAAGAGTGAAAGGTCTAAAATTGGTCTTAGATCCCCCGTCTTTTTTGGCACTAAAAAGAACCTGGAGTAGAACCCTGATCCGATCTGGTCTGGGGGGACGGGCTGGATGGCTCTTTTCTTTAGCAGATGGCCAATTTCTGCCAAAGCGGCCTCCCACTGACCGGGTGGAACGCCGGGAGGGACTTCAATTTTGGCAAGTGAAGAAAGGGTATACGGTATCCTCTGGATATGATCTGGAGGACCCAGCGGTCTGATGTTATGGACTCCCATGCCGCTAGGTGCTCCGAAAAACGTCCCCCGACTGCCTCCAGAGTGGAGCAGCCGGGCAACCCCTCAGGGCTGCTGCACGGGCCGTTCAGAGAAGGGTTCTCTGGACCCGAAGTTCCTGGGAGCCCCTCTGCCCCTAGGGCGGCGTCCTCCCTGTCCTCCTCTGCCACGGAAGGACTGGTTGTCCGGAGCAGGCTGAGATTGCTGCGACTTCCGGAACCACATCTTCTTCTGTCCCTTTTGGTTCCTAGAATAGGGCCTCTGGGGTGCAGAGAAGCGGATTCCGACGGCAGACAGCGTCTTCCGTCCTTCTCGCTCTGGGTCAGTGTCGCGAACGGTTTTGCCAAAGAGGGCAGAACCATCGAAGGGTCGTGAATGACGCCTTGAAGGGCTCTGAGAAATCGCAATGACGGAGCCAGGCCTGGCGTCGAGTAAGTGGGCCTGCCCCTGCGGGTCTAGCGGCACCTTCCGTAGCGTGGGACAGTAGCCGCATAGAGGTATTGGTGACGGACCTAAGAGTGGCCATGCGGGTGGAGTGCAGCACTTTGTCCTCCTCCGACATGGGCTCTGGGGATGCAGCGATTCTTTAATAAGATCGCTGCATCCTAATCACGTGTGCCAGGTAGTTCAGCGCCCTCACAGAGAAGGTCGCTGAACTAAACATCCGCTTCCCCAAGCGGTCCATCATCCGAGACTCCTTGCTCGGGATGGACTGAGGGACTCTCCTGAGCAAGTTCCCTCTTGGTGGCCGCCCGTCAACATGGCATCTACCAGAGGCCCCTTACTCCAATGGGCACGGTCAGCCGGGGACTGAGAATACGATCGGGCCTTTTTGGGATTGGCTCCACGGTGTCGGTTCCTTCCACGCCTGGTGGTAATGAGGTCCACCAGGGGGTCAGCAGGAGGGGACACCCAAGAGGTAGACGGGCCCGCTTCAAATGCCTCCAGGAACACGGACTCGTCCGAGGAAGACTTGGGGGCAGACCACCCCCCCTTATGCGGAGCATTTCCATGGTGTCTCCAAATGAGACATCCTTGGGGGGTGACCGTGGGGAGCCTTCCCCTTCCTCCAAATCCGTGTCTTCTGTGAGAGACTCGGGGGAGTCAATGTGCCTCCTTTTGCACGTATGTTTGCAGGGAACATCCTCCGGGGGGGCTGTCAGAGGACTCCTCGCAAACAGTAACCTGTTCCAGGGGAACAGCTTGGGGCACAGGAGCGGGCTGTCTCAAGGGCCAGATGGTGGAAGCCTGACCCAGTGCAGAGGGAGCACGGGACGGAGCCGAATCAAGTGCCGGGGGTCCGGAGACCCTCAACAGGGCCCTCTCCACTACATCAAAAGCCGAAGGGGAGCCGACCTCGACCAAGGGATCCGACAATCGGCCCCCCCCTCGGATCCGAGGAGTGGATCAGAGCCGGCGCCGAAGCGCTCGGATCCGAAGGCACAGTGCGCTCCGACACAGACGGCGCCGAAGGAGCACTAATCCCCCTGGATCCGAAGCTCGGATCCAGGCTCCGAGAGGTCGGATCCGAAGCACTCGAGGGCAGGGTCGGATCCGAAGTACCAAGTACTATCGGCGCCGACCCACCCCTGGCTCCGAAGCTGCTCGGCTCCAACTGCTCCGAACCCGGGTAGCGGGTCGGAGAAGGAGCAAATGGCTTGAAAAAAGGGGTCAAGCTCCCCAGAGGGGAGGCAAGAGCACTCCCATCTGCATCTGGGCCTGGATGAACCTTCTCATCATCCGGTCCAGATCAGCGTCTGACAGGCTATAAGTTGATCTCGGCGAGGCTACCGAGGTAGGCCTTGAGTGCCTCCTCGATAGCCTCGACGGAGATCGGGTCTCCTCCTCCTCAGGTCCCGGTGAAAAACACACTGGAGACCGGAGCCGAGGAGGGGGAGAGCCAGCAGACAAGGAGGCCGGAGGAGAAGCCCGCTTGGCTGGCGGGGCCGAAACAGAGGTCTCGGCCCGCCGCTTATGGTGCTTCTCCCTCCGGTCCTTCTTTCTAGCTTCCCTCTCCTCCGAACCACTACAGGGAGGTTGAGTCCCAGGAGGAGGAAGGAGCCGGAGAGGAGATAACCGTGGAAGCGGTTACCCCGAAGGAGCGGAGGCCGGAGCCGAGTCCGGTGGCAAAGACCCGCCAAGACAAGCTTGGACCTCCGCTCCTTCAATGCCCTGGGGTTGAACCCTGCACAAATGGAACATCCAGAAGTGAGGTGTTCAACCCCAAGGCATCTAACACACCGAGTGTGGTCATCAGCCGGGGAAAGCTTATGGCCACACTCGGAGCACTTGGAGAACACAGCTTTGGGTTGTTCAGACATCCCAAAAGCAAAAAAGTTACTAAAACTAGAGTTAAAGTAAAGTAACAAAACCACTCAACAGGCCCAAACACACACTACGCTACCAGCGAGGGGAGGGAAAAGTAAAATTAAATTTTAAAACACTAAAAGTATAATTAAGAGATAGGGAAACCTACACTTCCACACAACTTTCACACAAAACTTCAAAAATTACCACCTTAAAGACTAAAAAAACTACACTTAGCTGAAGAGCTTATGGAACACAATCTGGTCACCAGCGCGGCAAACGAGATCTGGGGTCATGAGGGTAGAGCAGGGCATTATGGGTGAGGGGAGGAGCTGAGAGCTTGGATCCATAGCTGGTAAACCATGCCGGTTCGGATTCGATATCGGATCCATAACCCACAGGTTGCAGACAAATGAATCTCCTACTTCAGATGGATAGTTCTGCTCAATTTGTCTGCCAAGATGTTGGACCGACCAGGAATGTGCATTGCTATCAGAAAGCGGTTGGTGGAGATCGCCCATTCCCAAACTCTCATGGCTTCTCGACAAAGGGGATAAGACTTTGTTCCCCCGTTTGTTGATATACCAGAACACTGACATATTGTCTGACTGTATCACAATAGTTCCCAGAGGAAGATAAGCATGAAAGGCCTGCAACACTAAAAGGACCGCTCTCATCTCTAGAATATTTATATGCAGAATGGTCTCACTTTGAGTCCATGTGCCTTGAACAGTCCTGCCCAAACAGTGCCCCCCCACCATAGGTGGGAGGCATCTGTGGTCACAGTGGCTTGGGGTTGGGGTGCAACAAAAGGACGTCCCTCCTGCAAATTCCAGGATCGGAGCCACCATGTGAGAGAATTTCTGCACACTCTGCTCAGAGGGACTGGAAAATCCAGAGGTTGATGAAGTATCGACCACTGAACTTGTAACGTCCACTGTAGAATTCTCATATGCAGGCGAGCACAAAGGATCAGGTCGATAGCTGCTGCCATGGACCCTAAGGCTCTCAGGACTAATTCTGCTGGGGGTGCAGGGGACCAACACATGAAGTGCCAGGCTGTGTAGTCTGTCTGGAGTCAAGAATGCCCTGGCCTGAAGAGAATCTATTCTCACCCCTATGAAGTCTAACACTTGAACAGATTGAAGGGAAGACTTCCGGAGATTTATGGTGATCCCCAGCTGAGGTGATATCCAGAGAAAGAAATATCTGGCTAGTAAGAGTAGATGCCTGGTGGGGGCGGTGAGAAGCCAGTCGTCCAGGTACGGGAAGACCGGAATGCCCTGAAGTCTCAGGTGGGCTGCGAACACCCTGGGGGCTGTGATGAGACCGAAGGGTAGGACCCTGAATTGATAATGACTGGCCCCTAGCCGAAAGCGGAGGAACCTCCTGGATCGCCTGTCCATCAAGATATGGTAGTATGCATCCTTGAGGTCTATCGAGCACAACCAGTCTTCCTCCTGCAAGAAGGGCAGGATGGATTGAAGCGTGACCATCTGGAACTTCTCCTTGGCAATGAACAGGTTCATTTGCTGACAGGTCGAGAATCATGCCTTAGGGTCCCCCGTCTTTTTTGGCACCAAAAAGAACACGGAATAGATGCCTGCTCTGGACTGATCTGGGGGCACCTGCTGGATGGCTCTTTTTTCTAGCAGCTTTTGTATTTCCAAAGCCGCAGCCTCCCTCTGAGCGGGAGGGACGTTCGGGAGGCGCCTTGTTTAAGGGGGCTTGTTTGTGAAGGGAATAGAATAGCCTCTGGATATTATTCAAAACACCCAGCGATCTGTCGTGATGGACTCCCATTGGGCTAGGTGCATCGAAAAACGCCCCCTGACTGCCTCAAGAGAGGAGCAGTCGGGCAACCCCTCAGGGTTGCTGCGCTGGTCGATCTGAAAAAGGTTCCCGTGACCTGAAGTTCTTCGGCCCCCCTCTTCCTCTGGGCCGGCGTCCACATTGTCCCCCTCTGCCTCTGGGGGAGGAGTCCTGAGCATTCCGGGACTGCTGAATTTTCCGGGACCACAGCTTCTTTTGCCCTCGCTGGTTCCTGGAAAAGGACCTTTGAGGGTTAGAGAAGCAGATCCCGATGGCTGACAGCGTTTTCCTGTCTTTCTCGCTCTGGACCAGCGTATCACGGAGTGTCTTCCTGAACAGGGTTGAACCGTCAAAGGGTGCGTTTGCAAAGGACGCCTTGAAGGGTTCCGAGAAATCGCAAAGATGGAGCCAGGCATGACGCCTTAAGGCGATGCTGGACCTCGCTAGCCCTAGCGGCTCCCACGGTGGCATGAATGAGTAAACACATGGACGTATTGGACACAGACTTGAGAGTGGCTATACGAGCCGAGAAGATTAGTTTATCCTCGGCCGACAGACTCCTGGAGAGACTCAGCGTACTCTTTCACAAGGTCCCACTGCAGTCGAATTATGTGGGCCAAGTAATTCAGTGCCCTTATAGTAAAGGTAGCTGAAGCAAAAGTCCGCTTTCAAAGACGGTCCATTGCCCTGGACTCCTTGTCTGGGGGGGGGGGGGGGGGGGTGGACCAAGGAACTTTCCCGGGCGAGTTCCTTTTTTTGGCCGCTGCCACCACCATGGCATCAACCGGGGAACCTTTGCTCCAAGAAGCTCCATCTGCCAGGGGGGATCCTTCCAAGGTGGTGATAAGGTCCACCAGAGGGTCGGCTCTGGGGGGGGGGGCACCCAAGAGGTAGATGGACCGGTGTCAAACGCCTCCAGGAATACCGACTTGTCGGAGGAAGTTATCCTCAGTGAGGGACTTGGGGGAGTCCAAGTGCCTCCTTTTACACTGGCGTTTGTGAGGAACCTCCACGGGTGGACTCTCCGGGGAGGGCTCACAAATAGTTTTGTGGTCCTCCAGGGGAACTGGCTGGGGCACAACAGATCCCTGGGGGGGACTGGATGATGGAAGACGAGCCTAACTGCGAGGGGGCAGGGATGGACCCCGAGGAAAGAGTGAGGGGCCTCGATCCTTCAGAGAGAAACCTCTCCACAACGAATGCTGAAGGAGAACCGGCTTCCGTGAAACTGGTGGTGAGGGTAGCCGTGATCCTCGGATCCAAAGAAGGGATCGGAGCCGAAGTTGGAACGACCGGACCCAAAGGGACAGTATGCCCCGACCACAACGGAGACGGTGACACACTCATCCCCTTGGATCCGACGTCCAATTCATGGCTCCTTGAGCTCAGATCCGAAAGCGGATTCGACAGACTTGAGGGCATGACCGGCGTCGAGGCCGAAGGTACCATCGATGCCGACCCCCTGACTCCGGGGCTTCTCGGATTCATAGACTCCGAAATCTGATGGTGGATCGGAGAAGGAGCTATCGAGGTGAAAAATGGAGCTGAACTCCCCGCACCAGTGTGTGTGTGTGTGTGTGTGTGTGTGTGTGTGTGTGTGGGGCGGGGAGGCCAGCAAAACTCCCATCTGCAGTTGAGTTTGTAGAAACCTTCGCATCATCCGATCCATGTCTGCTTCAGAGATGCTCCGAGTCGATCTCGAGGATGCCACCGACGCCGGCTGGGAGAGCCGACATGAAGACGACCTCGAGGGTGGTCTAGCCTCCTCCTCTGGCTCTGGAGAAAAACGTGGTGACCGGAGCAGAGGAGATGATGGCCTAGTAACTTTAACAGGAGACAAAATCACCTCAGCAGGAGGGGCCATTGGATCCAACTCGGCCTGCCGCTTCTCTCTCTCTCTTTTTCCTTTTTTGAATGTCTCTCTGTTTCCCTGTGTTTGTCTTTCATTCTCTCTTTCTTGGCCTCTCTCTCTCCCTGTGGCAAGGTGGAAGGGTGTGTCCCGGACATGGGAGGAGGGCCGGAAGGCCGGACAGCCACAGCTGTGGCTGGCGAAGAAGCTGTGGAAGCAGAAGAAGTAGAAGCTGATTCCGCAGGTAGAAGACCTGCCAGAATTAACTTGTTCCTGCGATCCCACAGGGCTTGAGGGTTGAAAGCCGCACAGACTTTGCAGCCGGACAAATGAGGCACCCCCAAGCAAACTGCACACGGAGTGTGACCGTCGGCTGTTGACAGCTTGTGGCCACATACTGTGCACTTAGAGAAAGTCACTTTCTGACTTTCCGACACAGTAAATGGACACACACACACTCTCTATGGGCGGGAAGGGGGGCCTACACTGACAGAAATTTAACAACTTTCTAACTACAAAACGCAAATATGTAGCGAGGAAGGAAACCTGTAGTGAGAGAAAAAACTAATAGTTAAACAGAAATAACAAAGGGGCACTCACAGACCAAAAAATTTCGAAAAACCTTGACAAACTTGCCTGGAGCTCAAAAGTCCCATGCTGGCAAAGCTGCGGCAAATGAGATCTGAGGATTGGAAGGAGGCTGCAGTGTAGTATGGATAGGGGGGAGGAGCTTGGAGCTTGGATCTTTTTGCTTGGTATGCTGTCGGCTCGGATTCATGTTGGATCCGAAACCCACAGGTTGCTTATCAAATGAAGTTAACTACTTCAGATTTGGCCATTCATTTGAGGGACTGTTTCTTACTGAGAAGTTTTACAATGGCATTTTACAAATATTAAGCATAATGCTAATAGTAATACAAGGATTATAGATATGTTTCAATGAGAATAAGTGAAGGTTGTCTATACCAAGTTTAATCTGCTAAAGCAGTGGGTAGATGTACTTTGATACAGAATGAATGGCTGTATGGAGGGGGTGGCAGAGGCAGTCTGGAACTGGCTAGAGTAAGAAATGGAAAGGTTGTTGAAATGAGAAAGGCAATCAGAGACAGAAAATTGAGAGGATGAGGAAGTCCTTGAGGAAAGTTTTTTTTTTTTTTCTTGAGGGAAGGTTATTTTGTCCTGCAAGAGGATTGATCTGCTTTCAGAAGTTGTTGAGCGATTTTGCTAATGAGTTTGATATGATTTCATCAGGTGATTTTTAAGATGGGGTACTGCTTGCTTGGTTGGCAAATTTGTGTAGATGGATGTAGCACTGCCTGTTTATTTTTTATTAAAATCAAATGAATGAGTAATAGTCACCATAATATATTTAACATGTTGCTGTCAAATGCATATAATGCAACCTATTACACCTAAAGACAACACAGATGAATTGTTATGGTGAGTATGTAACTTTTGTAACAAATGTCTTTTCTGTCTGTTCCTCAAACTCATGGGATGGAGTCCCCAGCTGCATGAAGCCCACGGTGGACATCATGTAAGGATATTTTGGAGAATGGCAGAGCAAAATGCAAACCTGTCCCTGGAGAAGATATCCAATAAATGGTATGGGCAATGGACCAGGTGGCCGCAGCACAGATGTCATCTATTGAAGCTCTAGATAAGAAAGTGGAAGAAGTGGTAATATATCTTGTTGAATACACCCCTGGAGGCCTTGGCAGAGTCGCTTCTTTCTCTTTGCAGACATAAGATAAACAATCAGTGAGCCACCTGGCTAAAGTTGCTTTTGACACTGGCTTTCCCAATTTTGCCCTTGAGAATGAAACAAAAAGCTGGTCAGATTTTCTTAAGTTTTCATTCTGTGGAGATATAAAGACAGCACCGATTCTATGTCCAAAAAATGAAACATGTATTCCCCCTTGTTAGAGAAGCTGGAAAAGAAAACTGGTAAATTAATAGTTTGGTTAAGTACTGCTTCTAAAGCAACCTCTGGAAAAAAGATGGATTGGTTCACAAGTAAACTCTGTCTTTACGAAAAATGAGGTACTGTGGTTGAGAAGACAAAGCCTGGAGTTCAGATACACATCTAGCTGAAGTAATGGCAACTAGGAAATGTTTTTCCAAGATAATAATTTTAAGTCCACTTTGCCCGCTGGGACAAAGGGGGCCTGAGTCAAAGCATGGTAATTGTGATCCCAAGAGGATGGGTGTGGGGTGGGATCCTTAACAGATGGTCTACTGAGAAAGGTACCCTTGAGAAAGGCTTTGCATAATTTGTGAGAGGAAGAGGAGGATTGATGTTTGCCACTGCAAATAGTTGCATGTTGATGGTGGAATAACTGGCTCCACTGTGAAAACTTGAGGCAAGAAAATCCAAGACCCCTGGAATGGGTATTAAGAATGGATCCAAATGCCGCTCATGAGCTCAAATTGAAAACTTTTTCAATTTGTTCTTGTACATCTTCCTGACTGAAGACTTCTGGTAAAATGTGAGAATGTGAAGGACCTGGGAAGACAGCCTGGACTGCCTAGCCATAACTGTTGTAGAGTAACCATGCAGTTAGCTTCAGGGCTCAAATGTCTGGGTAAGACAGGCTGGAAGGGAGAGAAAGGAGATCTGGGACCTGGTCCAGAACCCAAGGTGGGTAAGCTAACTGGGGCCAAAGGAAGTGGAACCACACTTATCGAGCCCAGAACAGGGCAATGAGGATGACTTTGCTCTTCTGTTGAGATGCTTTCTGAAGGAACTTTGGGATAAGGGGAGTAGATGGATATGCATAAAGGAGACCGGGAGACCAACTGTGGAGAAGTCTCTCCCTTGGTGATTCCCCCTCTGGGGGGAATCAGGCAAAGTACCTGCTGCAGTTGAAGTTGTGGGAAAAGGCAAATAGATCACAGCATGGATGACCCCAGTGATTAAATATCTGCTTCACCACAAACAAATTGAGTATCCACTCATAAGGCAGCAGAACAGACAGCTCAGTTTGCCCACTAAGACATTGGACTTCCCTGGAATATGTGTTACGATTAGAAAGTGGTTTGAAGAGATCACCCACTGCCACACTCTCACTGCAACAAGGAGGAAGTATGGGATCCCCCCATTTGTTGATATACCAAACCACTGACATGTTGTCCATCGGTACAGCAAACATTCCCAGAGGGAGCATGTTCTGGCATGCCTGCAATGCTAGGAGGACAGCTCATCTCTAGAACATTATGCAGACTAGCCTCCGAGGGGAGCCACATGCCTTGAACAGTCTTTCCCAAGTAGTGCTTCCCCCACCCCAGATGGGATGCTGGGAAGCATTCATAGTCACTATGGTCTTTGGTAAAAGTAGAACAAAGGGATGTCCCTGAGACAACTCCGGAGCTTGGGTCAACCCATGTTACCTGTTCCCTGCAATACTGATGATACATAAGAGGAAATTCTCGGCTTGTGACCTCATTGACCATTAAATGCCAATGTTCACTGAAGTACTTTCATGGGAAACCCGCCATTGGGACAAAAGTAAGCGGTAGCAATGGATCCTAGAAGCTGTAAAATTGACTTGGTGGGGTTGTCTAAAGAGAGACTAATTTCAAGGCTTGATTTTGTAGATTGGGCAGTCTCAACTGTGGATGTCTTGCTATCTGGGAGGCAGTGTCCAAACATGAGTCAATGAACTCTGGGGCTTATGCAAGAAAAATATATGACTTGTTGTAACTGACCATGATGCCCAGATTGAAGGAGAGATGGAGAAAGTATTCCCTGACATGAATCGCAAGATGCTTGATGGGGGAAGTGAGGAGCCAGTCGTCAAGGTAGGGAAACACTTGGAATTCTAGCAGTCTGAAGTTATCTGTGACCACTGTCATGGATTTGATGAATACCCAAGGACTTGTGGTAAGACCAGAGTTGAAAATAACTGGCTGCCAGCCAGAAGCAAGAAATCCTCTGGGTTTGCCTGTCCATTTTGATGTGGTAGTACACATTCTGGAGGTCTATTGAGCACGCCCAATCATCCTTCCACAACAGTGGAAGAATGGACTGAATGATTACCACTTGAAACTTCAAGTGTTTGACAAACTGATTCAAGTGGCTTAGGTCCAAGACTGGCCTGAGGTCCCCATGTTTCTTGGGCACCAAAAAGAATCTCAAATAAGTAGGATCTTTTGGATGATTCTTTATATTAACAGCTTTTGGATTTCTAATGCTGTGCCTCTTCTCTGATGTGGTGGCTCAGTATGGAACTTCTTTAATATATCATGCAGAATATGGGAAAATGGAATATAGTAGCCTATAAAAATGTCTGAGTGCAGACAATTACCAAACACCTTTACTGAATTATCACTTGTGACATAGACAAATTTACATTTATATACAAGTAATTAAACTATAAAGTTCACATTTACAAACATTATATTTCATATATATTGTTATAACCGAAGCAACATTACATAAAATTATTAAATTCCTGCATTTTTTAAAACAAGAAACATCTTTATTAAACCATCACTTACATCACAGGCAAGCATAAATTTACATAAATGAAAACAAACCAATTCGACACAATCCTAGTTGCAAGCATTTTACATCACAAACCATACTGACACACTCACAGTTGCAAACATTATACATCACTTATAATCTACCCAATCATTTTCAGTCAGACATCTCTCATAGTCTTACCTTCTTTCAAACCTCATTCCTCCCCTGTATACACTGCTCCCACAATTACCATTTTCTTATGTAGTTTTCTCCTACACTTTTCTATTCTCAGTTCCAGTTGTTTTATCTCTAACTATATTCACTACTTCTACTACAGTTGGTTTAGATTTTGATTTCCATTTTCTAGTAACTGCTTTTTTGTCAGACACCATAATTAGACACAGCAAGGCCTTACCATGCCTAGGCAATTCCCATTCTGTATCACAGCTCATCACACCAATCTGCCCACCCAGCATCTCTGACAATACATCCAACACAGAATCCTTAAAGTTTGCCAACTCACCCCACTCCCAGAAAATATGTTCCCAATTACCACTTTCTTCCCTGTCACACCTCCAACATTTGTCGTCTACCTGAGAAAAAAATTCTCTGGAGTCTACTTGGGGTATAAAAACATTTATGTAAACATTTCCAAGCAAACATTCTAAATCTGCTAGACATTGATACATACTTGGGAGACATGCATACATTCTCCCATTGTTTCTTTGTGACTTGCTTAGCCAATCTCTCTTCCCAATCCTTTCTAACCTCCTCTGATTGATTCTTATAGTTATCATACAATGTTTTATATGGTCTACTTACTTGTTCCTTTTTTTAATGGTAACTTCTGTTCTACATTCTACTAAAAACTCTACTAGTGCAGGTCTTTCATTAAGGACTCCCTTATTTCTTTCTCTTTGCCTATACTCAGACATCAATCCTTAACAGGGAAGGCAATCTCTAACATCCAGTCCAAATAAATACTTGACATCTTCCCATTCTATCATCTTTCCCTCTCTAGTTATTTCCTCCCAATACCTTGGCTCCTTTGCCAGTTTTCTCCAATACATTCCAGCCCTCTCTTGCCTGTTGTCTATATCTCTAAGTGTAGTCATCCCTATCATTAGAATCTCCTTTCGCCATTCCTGTGTACTCTTAGTTCTTAGGATACTTTCTGCTACTTTATGGATGCAATATTCTGCATGATTATTGTTAGCCTCCTTAAAGGACTGCATCTAAAATCCCAGTCTCTCCTTGTTTCTTGAGCTTCTCCCCATTTCATCATAATCCCTTTGCACTTTGAATTACAGTTTTCTGCGTGTGCTATGTATAGAAGCCTTAACTGTGTAGCTCTGAAATAGCCTTTCAAATTGGGTAATCCAATCTGCCCTGTTCTACCAGAAGAATCAGCTTATCCCTCTTGACTCTTGCCATCCTCCCCTACCAGATAAAGTCCTTCAGCTCTTTATTAATTGCTATCCACAACTTCTCCACTGGTTGATGAAAATATGCATGACCTGTGCATATGACTAATGGGAATAAAAACATTTTAACTGCTTGTATCTTACTATCAATATCCATATAAAATGAAGTTGTGTAGTTACCATAACATTCCATCTGTGTTGCCGATCTTCATTCTTTCCTCACAAATGGGTTTTGGATCTGATCTGTCAGATCAGACTCATCCGATGCTACAGCTTGCAGCCTCCAGAGCTTCTCCCTTACCCACAATGCACTTTGCCAAATACCTCAGATCTTGTTTGCTACTATAAGATGTAAAAAGAAAGAGAAATATGGGAAGCCATATCCAAAAGTCATGTAAACATGTAAATATATCTATTCAGAGCTCTTCCAGGAGTCATGGATGGGGGGGGGGGGTAGGGGAGAGGGGATATGAGGAAAGAATGAAGATCGACAAAACAGATAAAACATTACGATAAGTAGATAACTTCTTTATCTGATGTTATCAATCGCCATTCTATCCTCACAAATGGGACAGTGTCCTTAGCTACTTGAATCCAGGGTGGACTCGAGGAAGGATATTCCCGAGCATCATAGAACCAACCACTGGAGACCAGATCCAATTTGTAATGAGTAATAAGGTATGAGGAGTAGCCCAAGTTGCTGCTGCCCAAATATCATCCATAGACTTCCTAGACTGTAAAACTGAGGAAGTTGCCACAGATCTAGTGGAATGCTCTTTTAAAGGATGCGTGAGAGGAAAGCTCAATTTATTATATACAAAAGAGATGCAATTTGTTAATCATTTTCATAGATACATTTTTGAAAAATATTTTCCCAATTTTGGTCCAGAAAAGGAAACAAACAGTGGGTCTGCTTTCTTGAATTTTTTCTGTTCTATGCAAGTAGAAACACATCTGTCTACGAACATCCAGTAAATGCAAAATGTATTCCCCTTTGTTGGTAAATTTAGGAAAAAATACTGGCAGATTGCTAGAACTATTTAGGTTACATTCTGACACCACTTTTGGAAGAACGGACAGATTGCTATGCAAGGTCACTCTGTCCCTATGGAAAACCAAGTATGGAAGTTTAGAAGATAAAGCCTGGATTTCACAAATTCTTCTTGCAGTGATGACAACCAAGAAGATAGTTTTCCATGAAAGATATTTTAGGTCACATGTAGCTGCTGGTTGAAAAGGAGATTGTGTTAGAGACTGCAGCATCAGGTTCAGGTCCCAAGAAGGAGTAGGGTCTTTAAAAGGAGGCTTTAGGAGTGTCCCTTTCAAGAAGGCCTTGCTCAATTTGTGGAAGCAATGGGTGCACCATTCAACCCTGTATGGTAATTTGAAAAAGCTGCTAACTGCACCCTAAAGGTGTGGAGAACCTGATCTCTTGACTGTATGAGTTGATGTCTGGTCAAAGCGGTGATGTTTAAGATGGGAAACAATCGGAATCCCTGCAGCCTGAGGTGCATTGCTACTGCTGCCATGCATTTGGTGAGCACCCTGGGGGCTGTGGTGAGTTCAAAGGGCAGTACTGTGACTAGGCAATGACTGGCTCCCAGCCAGAAGCATACATACTTCCTGGAGCGCCTATACATCTTTATATGATAGTAGGCATCTTGGAGATCTATCGAGCTCATCCAGTCATCCTTTCCCAGAAAGGGGAGAATGGACTGAACAATGACCATCTGGAATTTCGTTCGTTGAACAGATTTGTTTAGATTTGTGAGATCCAAAATTGGTCTCCAGTCCCTTTTCTTTTTTGGCACTAAAAAGAACCTTGAGGAAATTCCGGATACTATCTGGTCTGGTGGGACCTTCTTGGAGGACTCTCTTTCTAGCAGCTTTCGAATCTGAATTGCTGTCATATTCCACTGCCTGGGTGGAACATCAGGGATTTTCCAGCGAATTGGGGGTGGAAGTGAAAATGGTATTATATAACCTCTGGATATAATGCTCTGCACCCAAGTATCTTTTGTCAATTCTATCCAGGCTCTCTGGTGCAGGGACAATCTTCTCCCAGCTGTCTCCAGAGGTGGACAGTCAGGACTCCATTCAGGAGTGCTGGTAGGGTTTATTGAAAAAAAGTTTGTCGTGAACCCTGGTGTCGCAGGCCACCTCTACCATGAAGGTAACTACGTCCATTGGAGTTCTCACCTCTGCCTTGGGGAGCACTTTCTCCATGTGTGTCATGGAATGGACCTTGGGATTTTTTGAACCAAATTTTTTGACCATTCCATTGATTTCTGGAGAAGGATCTCTGGGGGGGGGGCTAAAAAATGTATGCCCATGGCAGACAAGGTCTTATCTTTCTTACACCTGGACAGCATCTCTTTCACTTTAGGACCAAAAAGGGTAGTTCTGTAAAAGAACACAGATGAAATTAGACTTTAATGGCTCCACAAAGTCGCATAAATGCATCCAGGCATGTCTCCTCATGAAAATGCCTGAACCTGCTGCTCTAGAGGTCCCTACCACAATGTTGGAAATTAACCTCATGGAACTATTGGAAATTGCCTGTTGGGTTGTCAACTGAGAAAGTTACAGAATCCTTAACATCTGCAGATAAGGTTCCTGATAGAGTATTTGATAAGTCTTAGGTTAAATCTCTCAGAAGTTTCGCAAAATATGCCAGATAGTTCATAGTTCAGTGATCGTAATGCAAAGGTTGCTGAAACAAGGACATGCTTCCCCAGTCTGTCCATCTCCCATGACTCCCTGTTGGGGGGATAGAGAGTGGAGCTCTCACTGGCTAGTTCCTTCTTTTGGATGCCTCCATGACCATGGCATCAACCGGAACCCCTTTCCCCCAAAACTGTCTGTCTGCAGGTGGTGTCACTATCCTGTCTGGTTTCCAAGATATTGGCTCTATGGCATCAGGCTACTTCCATGCCCGCTTAGAGATCATACCTACGAGCTCGTCAGTGGGTGGAGTTGTCCAGCAAGTAGTGGGTCCTGTACCAAAAGCTTCTAGGAGAATGGATTCTTTCGGCTAAGGGATGGAGGACATCCAGCCACTTCTCTGTTTCTCTAGTATGTCCCCAAAATGGACATCTTCAGGAGGTGAATGTGGGGACCCTTCACCTTTGTCAAAATCCGTATCTTTGGTGACAAACTCCTGTAGGGAATCTAGGTGTTTCCTCTTGCATGTCCTTTTCCTGGGAACTTCCTCAGTGAGATGATCTGGGGAAGTCTCAGAAGAGGAAATTAGAATTCCCCGAGAGGACATATGAGGTTGCAGTACAGGATGTCCCAGTGGAGGGAGGAGTTGAGGCTCCAGATGCTGGGGCATCATGGAATGGGTATGATTCGTGTGGGAAGGCTCTGTCAGCGCTGTTGAGGCAGTGAACACTCTCTTCGCAGCCTCAAAGGCAGAGATCGAAGGACCCAGACACAGGCACTGATGCGAGAAACTGGGTTTCCAAATAGTCACCTCCCTCCAATCCATTGGCACTGTCTGCAAGGAGGAAGATGGAGCCAAACTGTCTAGTGCAGAGGCGCAGAGAAACACAGACAGCTCCGAAAACTTCAGAGTCGAATGCTGCACCCTGCAGGCAGACTTTGGCTCAAAGAGTTCTCCTGATCTGAAAACATAGGAGGTCTCAGAGAAGATGTTGGATCCGATGATACAGAGATCCTCAGATCCAAGACTGATGGATACAGATGACTGGGAACCTGTAACTACGACAGCAGAAGCAGTTAAAGGAGGAAATTGCAGGGGGGGGGGTGTGGTGGAAGGTCAGACTATCTGACCCAAAGGGGTAGGTGCTGAGGGAAGGTCAATCTGTCCCTGAGCAAGGAGAAACTTCATCACCACTCACTCCACATCTTCTTCTGTAAGGCTTCTAGAAAAACTAGAAGAATAAATGGAGGGGGGATCCTGGTCTCTGCAGAAAGGGAGATGGAAGCCTGTCTGGTACTGGGTCAACCAAAGGAGAGTATCTAGTGCGCGGGCAATAGAGAATCTGCGAAGGCTGCATCTCATCCAGTGGTTTTGTCTGATCTGACTTTGGCAAAGCCGGAACTGTGGAAACTACCTTTGATGTCATAGAATCAGAAGCCACAGTCAGATTTGAGAGTTTTGTCTTTTTCTGTTCTGGGGTTGAGACCAAAAGTTTGGCAGTCTGTTTCCTTGAGGAGTCAGAGGATGATTTTGATGATGTGGAGGGTTTTGACTTTGGAGTCTAGGATATGGTTTCTTCAAAGGAAGGAAACCTTTTAATATAAGTTCGTTTTTAAGTTCTGTTAATGCTCACAGATTGAATACATAACAAATCGAGCAATCCTCCTGTAAATATCATGGACCCAGGCAGTATACTCAAAGGGAGTACGGATCTAAGATATACAACTTATGTCCGCATTTGGAACATTTTTTGAATCCTGCAGGTTTGTCACTCATTGTTCCTACAATGACTAAAGTCAACTATTTCAGGTAAGACATGAAGAAAAAAAAGGTCAATACCTTTTTTTTTAACAGGCTAAATGAGGGAAGAAGGAATATCAACAATTGTAACTAGGAACTACAACCAGGTTGTAAGGAGAGGGAGAGTGAAGAAAAGTAAACAAAAATATTATAACTCCTAGGTTCCACAAGAGGAGGAGAAGCAAGGGGATATCAACAATGGTAAGTCGAAAATACGACAAAGTCATAAGGGCAAGGGAGAGACAGAAAATTTAAATCGACAGCACAAACAATAAAAATAGTAATTTTTTTAAAAGGAAAATATAAAGTAAACTATGGAGAAGAACTGTGATAGGTGAGTTTTAATAATTTAATTAATCTAAATGCTCGACAGAGACTAGTAGATCATGTCAGTTAGCTAGAAGCGGCAAACGAGATCTGAAGTATTTGCCAAGGTGCATTGTGGATAAGGGAGAAGCTTGAGAGATCTGGCGGGTGCAAGCTGTAGCATCGGCCAAGTTGGATCTGACAGATCAGATCCAAGCCCATTTGTGAGGATAGAATGAAGACTTACATCTGATCAAAGCTTCCATTTTCTCAGTTTTTGTATTATCTCTTCCCACATATCCTTAGCTGCCACACCAGAATCATTTTTAATCCATACTCCTAAATACTTCATGTCACCATAAATATGGATAATGCTGAACCAATTCTTATGTGGATACACAACTTACCTCGATTGCCTTTTGTTTTAGCTTCATTAATTTTGTATCCTGAAAAGATATGAAACCTTCTCAAAATGTTCCACAACATTGTAATGTCACTTTCTGGTTTTGTCGTCCGATATAAAATAACATCTGCAAATAGAGCCAGCTATTCTTAACAACCATACTCACTACATCCTTGAATTTCTGAATCCCTTATTTTCTTTGCCAGTGTTCTAAACATAATGAAAATAACAAAGGGGAAAGAGGACACCCCTGCCTGGTTCCTCTACTCAGGAAGAAATGAGGACTCTACCTACTTAAAATTTCACCTCTGAGTCCTCATATATCCTCCTAATCAACCTTATAATTTTTGCAGGAAACACAAATACTTCCATTGCCCTGCTCCTAAAGTCTCAGCTTACTCTGTCAAATGCTTTCTCTGCATCAAGACCCGCCAACAACAATTGTATTTTCTTACATTCTGCTTCCCTCTGGATCATCAATGTTCTGCTAATGTTGTCAAATGTTTGCCTCCTCTCCACAAAACCACACTGATCCATATTTAATCTATTTTGGCATTACTTTTGCCATTCGTTTAGCCATTATAGACATGGACACTTTATAAACATGGTCTAGTACTGAACTGGGCCTTTATGAAGCTGGATCTGATGGATCTTTACCTTCTTGAGGTATTACAGCTACCACTGCTTTCTTCCAGGATATTGGTACTTCTCCTCTTAAAATTTGTTAAACACAACTTTCAAGATCTTTGTCAGTTTTTCCATCCTAGCTTCCAAACTTCCACAGGAATACCATCTATTACTGGGGACTTTCCTGTAGATTGGTTATACATCATATTTTTACCTCATCTCCTCCTACTCTAACCATTAGTAGTTGAGCCTCATCTACCTCTAACCTTAGCAAATGTAATTCTTCCAGAAACATTTCCATTTGTATCTTTTCTTGACTTCCATGTTTATCTACTTTATACAGACTTTCACAGAATTTCTGAAATACTTCTAATACCTCTAAAGGATCTCCTTACTTTCCTTGTTATAGGCTCCCTAAGCTTAGCGACAGCACTTTCTACTTTCTGTTGCCTGAATTGTTGCGCTAAAAGTTTTTGTGCTCTAGTGTTATCAAAAAACAATTGCTTAATAGGAATCTTTCTAAACTCCTGTATATTACCAAGGTAATTTCTTATTTTCTGCTTAGTATTCTGCAGTTGATCCTCTTCTTGTTCTGAGATCTCTCTATTCTGCAAAACTTAAACATTTCTCAGTCCCCCTAAACAATTCTTGCTACTTCTTAACCAAAGATCCCTTTCATTTCCCCCTATTTTTAAACTCCAACTTAATTTTATCCCACTCCCTAGCTATATTTTCAGAAATAATTTCTATCCTCTCAAATAGCTCCTGAATAATCTCCACTACCCATTCCTTCAATTTGTCTCTTTCCAACAACCATGTGGGAAAGCGGCAGTGTGTATTTTTTATTTCATTATCCTGTGTTTTTATTTTAGTTATTATGGGTGCATGATCAATCCTCCTCCCTTACAAGTAGCCCCTTAGCACTACAAATCTGCCATTATCTTTTTTATCCTCTTCTATCACTACTGGAGCTTCTCTTGCAATTAATTTAAGTACTCCTCTTTTCCTTTGTCCCAGTTATTCTGCTGAATACCATCCTAAAAACCTTTTGTTATCAAATTCACACATTCAGGTCATCCCAAGTATGTCTCCTATAACATAGCTATTTGCAATCTACATTTTTTAATATGTTCTATACTGTTCTTTCATTTTTGTATTTATCTGTGAGACCATTGACATTTAAAGACATTACAGAAATCGTCATTGTATTATAAAGTTATTATTCCCACCTTTTATGTATAACATCTTTTTGTTAATGTGTAATTCCAGTTTTTGTGTTACATGCATACACCATTTGGCATGCTGAACTTTTATATAATTATTTCTTGTCATAGCCATTTGAGCCTATGTCACATCTTACAAAACTTTTTGTTTTATTGAAAGCCCTAAAAAAATATCCCAAAAAAACTATTAATTTAATACTAACACACAAAACTATACATCTTCAAACATTGAAGTTTTACCTTCCCAATAGGAACAAATGTCCCAAATTGACAGCCACACTCACAAATTTGAGTTAATCTAAAAGAACGGTTATCCGTGCTAAGAAACATGGTTCAGCCTGTGCTTCTATTAAGTGCCAACTGGTTTTGTCTTATCTTTATAGCCCTCCCAGCTGTGAAAACCCCTGAATGCTTGCAACATTATCTCCTAGGCAGTTTCTTTTTTTTTTTTTTTTCAAGCCAGTCACTCTCCACCATACTGTAACCAATTTCTCTTTATCAGATTGTCTCCATGGAGGCATAAGAACCAGACAGCCAATTGCTCATTATCAGATTGTTTCCATGCAGACATGAGGGCCAGATACAAAACTGCTACTAAGCATACATTCATTGTCTAGAAAAAAACTCATAATATTCAATATTTTTTTTCATTTATTTGCTTTCTCTTAAAACTTGTTACTAAATCAAAGGTCCTTAATTCAGTCATTCCCTCATGCAAGAATGGGAAAAAAAGCACATTAATGTTTCTTTTGTCATGATTTTTTAGCCAGGGTTTTTTATACTGCAGTGCCTACGTTTCTTAAAACTGAACAAGGAGAGAGAAAGGAGAAAGAAAGGAAACAAAAAAAAACAGCAGCACATATTTACAAAACCATTACATTTAAAAATAAAACAAAAAGTGAGAAAACTTTACTTTACAGCATGCAAAGAAAACCATACGCCACAAAAATAGTATTAAGAAAAAATGTTTTCTTTACTTACACAGTTAACCTTTTTGCCCTCCCTTCCCCTCACCAAAGCATTTTTCTGAACATTAATGACATGAAGTAGGGCATACACTTTAGAGTCCCCCACAAGTCCAACAAATTCTGAAAAAGTCCAATATTTCCAGATTTTCTTGTCCTGTCGTATTTCACAAATATAACTATTGCACTGTAATCCCACATTGTTACTGGTTTTATTACTGTTCATCTCCCTCTCCCAAATCCTGTTTCATTTCCAGCATACTCTCAGTTCTTCTAGTCAACTCTCTTGCTCCCTTCTTTCCAACATTTATGGTTGAAATGGCAGAAAAGGTTTCATAGGTGCAGTCTCTCTGCGGTCTTTATCACCAGAAAAACAAGAAGCAGAATCTCCCACTCTTTCAGAGCTCAATTTTTCTTAGACAAACTTTTGCATTTCCTCCTTAGCATGTACTTCACCAAAAAATAATTTTGTTCCTCCAGGGAAGAATACTTTGAAGACAGTTGGGTACAGCAGTTTGAATCTTATACCTATGTCTCGACATTCCCTGAATAGTGGAATGAATTTACTTTTTTTGCCTGGTGCACGAGTAATCATTCTCCACAAACACTCTGTTTCACCCATTTTAGTGTTTTATCCTTCTGCCACAGTTTTGTCAGAATCAACTATTTTTGCTGGTAGGATTGCATCTTTACTATTAAAGGTCTAGGCTGCTTTCTCATAGCCAGGTTTGGAGCATACACATGATGTGCCTTTCAACTAACAACTCCTGGTGTGGAATACCAGTCTGGTTGCTTATTTGTGCTTTCATAAAATTAATGCAGTCTGTTCCTTCCAGCTTCTCTGGTATAGCTGAAAATCTCAGGTCTTCCCTGCACGCTCTGTCCTCTAATTCTATTATTTTTTGAGGCATCTCTTCCTCAGCTATCTCATATTCAGCCAGCCTTTCTTCATTTCATTTTCTGATTTTTGCAGTTTATCACCTCATCTGAATATCTGTTTAAAGCTTCTTCCATTTTTTCAATCTTTTTTTTGCTTGTGTTGATGTATTCCGTCAGTGTTTCATTTATTTTAACCAGGTCTATGGGCAGTTGTCTTATACCTTCCTATAGGTTACTGGAAGCCATGTCTGCAGGTTGCATTGCTTTTTATTGAATAGCTGCAAAACTTTCCCCAATCAGTGTTTCTTCCTCACTTTTTGTACTGGATTTCTGTCCAGGTGCTCTATTTCCTTTTTCCTGGCATCCAGGCAGTAAACTTACTAGCCATTTACTGAAAATTACCCATAAATACAAAAGTCTACTGGCCTCCGTTGAGTTTCCGTTTTCACACTGGGAGAGCTAGAGTTATGTTGTTACTCAATGTACAGCCATACTGAAAGGCTTGTACTCAGGCATTTTTGGTGATGGATCAGACATCTTTGGTGATGGACATCCAGGCCTCCACATGCAGAGACAAGCTCCCACTGACTGCCTCCAGAGTGCAGCAGCTGGGCAATTCCTCAGGGATGCTGGTAAGGCTTCTTGATTAAAGGAGCTCTGGAACCTTGATTCTGCAAGCCTCCTCTGCCTTGCGGGCAACAACTATTATTAGAGTTTTCTCCTCTACCTCAGGGAAATCAGTCTGCATAGAAGTCCTAGGAAAAACTCTGAGATTTTTCAGAACCACATTTTTCTTTCCTTTATGGAGTCTGAAGAAAGTTCTTTGGGGATAGAAAACTGTATTCTTATGGCAGAGTTTTCTATTCCTGTTCACTGCTGGAGAGAGTGTCTTTAATATTGTGACCAAAAAGTGTCAAAACATCAAAGGAAGCACTGATGAAAGCAGACTTGGCAAGTCCCTCTGGAATCTTGTAAGGTGTGCCAAACAGTTCAGTGACCATACAGCAAAAATCAATGAAGCATAGATTCACTCCCAGTATCTGTCCAAAGCCATGGACTCCCTGTTAAGGGTGGACAGCTAGACTCTCTTCAGTGAACTACTTCTTAGTGGCTGTACCACAGCAGCATCAACCAGGGGAATCCTGCTCAATGGGTACTTTTTTTGGTGCTACTAAATATTTATCTGGTTTCTTGAACATAGGTTCTGCCACATCCAGATCCCTCTATGCCCAGTGAGAGAACAGATCAACCATTTCATCTAACAGGGGAACCACCAAGGAAGAAGCTGAGCC
This sequence comes from Protopterus annectens, assembly GCF_019279795.1. NCBI lineage: Eukaryota > Metazoa > Chordata > Ceratodontiformes > Protopteridae > Protopterus > Protopterus annectens. The sequence continues at coordinate 647,268,003 of NC_056737.1, forward strand.
AGTACCAAATGCTTCGTGGAACACAGACTCCTCCTAGGAAGGAGCTTTGGAAGACCAACCGCCCTTATGTCTCAGAAGCTTGAGTTTCTCTCCAATTGAGAGATCTGCAAGGGGTCTGCAAGTCCATGTCTTTGGTTTATGATTTAGATGGGGAGCCGATGAGTGTCCTTTTACACTTGTACTTGCAAAGCGCTTTCTTGGGGTTGGGGGGAATCATCCAAGGAAGACTCAGAAGTCTGAGGGGGATACTGGAGGAGGGCTGTCTCAAGGCTAGCTTGGACCGGCTGTACTGATGGGATGGAATGAGAAGGCTCAGCTCCAGGGGTAGACAATTGTGGAGTGGGAAGAAGACCTGATGAGGGGCAGGGATGTCCTGTCTACTTAAGAGGATAATGCTTTTACTACTGCCTCAAAGGCAGAAGCCAAGGGAGATCCCAAAACAAATCTCAGCTGGAGACAAAGCTACTTGGCCAGAGTGGTCCAGGGAATCTCCCCGATCCTGTCTCGAAGCAGAGACAGGAGCCAAGTTGTCTAACGCCAAAGCTCTTGACAGAAAGGATGGGGTCCCAGAGTCTCAGAGTCTAACCCATACCCATGGAACCGGCTACAAAGCTACAGCTCTCTAGCTCCAACAGCGTCAATATCAGTTGAATCAGAGAAGAAATCAGAATTGATGAAGACCATACTTTTAGTTCTGATGAGGGCAACCCTGGAAATCTCTAGTCTAATACCCCTGAAACCAGCTGGCAGTTCAAAACAGAAGTAGCCAAAGGGGTTTGGGATGGTCCAAGGCTCATGGGTCTGATGAGAGACTGAGATGGAAGGATTCCCAACTGAATTTTGGTGCTGAGAAATTTCCTCATCATTCTGTCCAAGACCTGAAGGAAGAGGAAGATGATGGAGGTCTTGAAGCCTTGCGTAGGGTCTCCAGAAGAAGAGTGAAGATAGCCTAGAAGCAACTGTCTCCAGTGTGAACTGAGGTTCTCCTCAAGAAGGGGTTCTGCATGCAAATTGTGATAGACCCAATGGAGTAGCTGAAGCCAATGTGTTTTGGATCTCAAAAGGTGGAGCCAACAAAGGAGAGCAGTTGGGGGATTGCCTCCTCTTTACCTTGGGTTGGACTTTTGACATTTTCCTTTTGTCCTCCTTCAACTTTTCTACATGTTTATTAGCGAATGGAGATGCTCTAGATGCTGATGAAGAAGAAAAACACCCTGTAGATCAGAGTTTACGTGCCATGTCTAAGAAGCATATCAAGGCTGAGCGTGCACATATAAATACCAGGCACTTGCCTATAATTACATGCAGAGCTGATGTCACACCCCACATCCAAATGACTAGCTTCCAAACAGTAAACGCCTTTGAAGTGGACATCTGAATTGGGGATTCTGGGCCCACAAGAGACATTTCTTAAAGCCAGTAGGTTTATCTGCCATGCTAACTGTAAAACACTAAAGATGAGTCAAACAAGGACCAAACAGCTAAAAATAATAATGGTAATATAACTATCTCAGGAAAGATACAAACAAATACCAGTAATGGTAATAAAGAATTATATGACTATAGTATGAAAAGAAAAGGCATGAGGCCCAAAGCCAAAAAAGTGAATGTTTTTTTTTTTTTTTTAAATCAAGGAGGAAACAAGCTGAAAGGAATCAGAAATATAGTGAAGAATTCATGTTAAAGAAAAACAGTACACAAAGGCTTTGTACTTATCTAGAACACCTGAGCTATGATAACATCTGAACGCCGAGAGTGGCAAATGAGATCTGAAGTAATGTAGGGTTTGGAGGGGATTATAGGTAAAGGGAGGAGCCTGAGCTACTGAACCTAAGTCTGGAAAAGTGTCTGAAGTCAGATCTAAAACCCATGAGTTGAGAAACAGATGGAAAAAAACAAAAGACTCTAGAATAGAATCTTTCTGCTCATCCTTGAGAAAGAATCACATGAACAGACAATTCTTGCATAACAGCTAAGAAACTAGCCTCCTCTCCTGTACTACCATATTTGGTAAAGACGTGTTGAAAATCACAACATAATTTATGTAATATTTTCTAAAAATCCATGTATCTGCTATTAGATTTATTAAACCATCTTTACTCATGTGTCACAAACATAAAAATGGAAATGGGGAGTCAGCTAAAGAATATTTCTGAAAGCCATTTCAGTGTTTTAGTGAATCTTTGTTGGAACCATCTAGCAGAGAACTTAAAATGATGAGATTTGTTTTATTATTGTTGCCTTCTATAAAATGATCAGGGGGAATTCTTGTATACTGCCTGATCAGTGGGTGGAAGACCTTCTTTATGATAGAATTAGTATTTTTCTAAAATAAGATCTGTAGAGTTGTCAAAATATTATGGGTGCATATATTAATTCCGTTTCCACATCACAGTACTGCTGCATCTTCAACTAAGCAGGAATATTTGCCAGAATTTACTGGCATTTTGAGTGCTGTACCAACTCAATTTTAAGATCATTTTGCTATGTGCTCCTAATTTATTAGCGCAATTAACAGAGTTTAATGATTGGAGACAGCAAAGTTGTTCACATATGACCTATACCAAAGTGACTTTCTCACCTACATAATGCATCTGACCCAGATGTTGCAACACTAATTCCATTGTGAAAAGTGTGCTTGTCAGGTACTTTTCTGAGACCAAAAAGAAGTGATGGAGTAAACATTGGCCATGGTTAACCATTAGCCTTAAAAGCTTAATGAAAGACACAGATAACACCTGAAAACAGCGGAAAGCCATAGATAACCACTACCTACACAATAACCACTAACTACACAGAAAACTATGTAAACATGGAATCAAAGAAGACAAATCAACATACTCAAGGACACAGCTATCATCCAAAGCCTCAAACCCAAAGCTGTTTTGGAAATTAATAAAAGACATATCCTACTGAGATTCTCTATACATTCTAACCCAAACTACCCTATTAGCTGGATAGACCTCGATCAGCGCTCTGGTGCAACCACCCACAGTACCGCATACAACAGTTGACACCACTATAAGTCTGACTCCAGTCTCACAAACTATAACCTCATCTGCACCTACCTTCTACTTTTCAGCATCAACTACCAATGAGATAACAAAATGCCTTGCGTTACTGAGTAAGAAAAACCCAAAGCCAAATGGTACACCTCATGCCTTTCTGAAACTGAGCCAAACCATTAGATAAACCATTGGCACATATCTAGCTTACTACTAATTTCAGACTCACCTTCTATATTATGTCCTATCACAAAAATTTAGAAAAACACCTAGATAACCACATACAAGAACACATAAGCAAATATGACCTCATAACAGACTCACAGCATGACAGAGCACAACTTCACAGTCAAACACGCAGTCATGTATAAAATCATTTTTGTAAGGAAAAAGGCCAAGTCACATGGGCCATCTTCATATTATCTCATCCAGGCATTTAAAAGTTTTAATTACAAATTTCTATTACAAAAGCTACAATTACTCACTTTGGACATAACATAACCTGCTTTGCTACCTACCTACCTACACAACTTTTAAAATCAGGACAAGTAACCTTACTTCTCTATAAGGATACATTAAAACAGGAGTTCCCCAAAGTTCAGGCAGTGTCCCATTAATGGCAGCAGTACAGTCATTCAATAGTCTGACATCACCATCCATGCAGATATCATACTTTAAAAAACTGGACCCAAAACCTCCTGCTCTAAAAATTTCTACCAAAAAAAATTACCGTGGTATTACTTGTAACAGAAAACTTCCAACAATCAATGGCAATAAACCCCCTTCAGATCTGCATCAAAAATATACTCATACATTCAAGCTCTCTACAACTTGTCATCCCCCAGTAACATTACTCTGAAATCAGTACAAGAATATAAATACATTGGGCTTATACTAGATACTCTCAAAACTCTTACCAAGAGCATTGTTATGAAAGTAGATAAGCAGATTAAGACTTACCAGCTCTGTCTCTAACCATCTCACCATTGAAGTCAGGAGAGCTACAGCAAAGAATATTCTCATTACAAGACTTAAATATGGTCTACAAATACTTAACACTGCATTTTGCCCATTACATCCATCTCATCAAAGTCAACATCAATACCATCTGCAGGCTTATTAATTTAGTACCTCACAACGAGCATCACTGTATCTCACTGCAAAAAGGTATTTCCCCATCCCAGCTAGATCCACAGTCCTCCTGTTATGTCTGGCCTTCCAAATCCTTCATTAACTTTACTCCCTTCCTTGACAGCTAAAAAGTCCAAATGTAAGGGTCGAACCATGGTCAGTCTCACCCTTACGATAATGGGATTCAGTGAGAACCCGGTGTCATGTAGTACCCTCAGGCACCCTGATGTCTCATGGCAAGTGGATCCTGCAGTCACCGAGTGCTCAAGCCTGTCGCCATACATGGCCATGTTTCCCCCGCATGCACCAAATCCCATCTGCATTCCCTACACATTTATTTCACCTTTGCCATCAGCTTGCCAAGATCAAACACAGCTAAAAAATATTTCGGTATGTGTGCAAAATGCCAGAAGTAGGTACATAAGTAATAAGGTGAAGAAATGCTGTACAAAAAGGTAGAAGGCAAAATACAAAAAATAAGCTGCAGATGCTATCCTATTCACAGGCACTACAATTATATCCTCCCAAAGGGGAGTCTGTCTGGTAGGGACATACATGATCCTCATAGACAAAAGGAGGGCAGCCAAGGTACAAATGTTATCCTCAGAAATTGCCAAGCTGCAAAGGTGGAAAATAAGAAGGGAGTATAGGTCCAAGGAGGGTAGTTAGAGTCAAGGTAAGTTATGCAATACCATGGAAATCAAAACAGTTAAAACAAAAAGTGCTTATGTAGGTATAGAGTTAGAAGCTAAGGTAGTGGCTGTATGTTGGAAATATGTGCCGAGCCTTATGCAGATGAGAATACATGCATTATGGGTAGCAAGCACTCCATTGTAAAATGTATGGTAGTGGCTGTAGCCCTGTTTTGATAGTAGGAGGCTTTCCCTAATTTCCTTTCTATGGTATGTTTCCTTGTGGATTTTCCATATTTCCTTTCCTCTTGGTAGCCCTCTGTTTGGTCTGCTAGAAATTGCTTTTCTTTCCCATCTGTCCAGGTCTGTTCTTTGGAAGCTGGAATGTTGGTGGAGTAGGTGGGTGGCAGTCCTTCCAGGTAGTATCTGATTGAACTGCGCCAAGTGAAGGTGTGATTAGTGGTTTATCCTGTTCTGTGGATTGGGAAAGAAATAAATGGGTTGATTGGCCACCTTGACACTCTATCTTGATGGAAGATTAGGAAGTAGTTTGATTATTGTTCTCATGGACACTCTATCTTCTTGCTAAGAATTAATTGTTGCACTTCTGGATTCGCCCTCAGTAAAGTAAATTTCTTGCTGAAGTAATTCAAGGAAGGGCTCTTGTCTATGGTTTTTGTGCTGAAGTTCAAGTGTTTGCTAAGTTCAAGTCCCAGTCTGGTTTTTTCAACACAAAGGAAAAGACAGGGTGGTAAAGTGTGGAAGGTCTGCTGAAAATGGAGAATTCGATGTGGAAACTGCCTAGACCTAGCTGATGGATGAAAAGACAGGGAGGCGTTGTATTCTGCAGAAATAGCTGATGCATGTATGCTCAGGATGAGGGCAAGGTCAGGCTTGTATGCATCTTTCCCCAAATACTCCAGGATGTTGGCATGAAGGTACTTTCAAACATCTTTCCCCTTTCAGTACTCCAAATGAGTTGAAACCTTTCCATTTTCCAGGATAGTTCTGTCTTGGGTTGTTTCTGTTAAAGTTTTTTCCATGTTATTTAACAGGGATATTCTCATGAAGTTTTTGCTCTTAGGTGTCTGGAGTAGTGTCAGTTGCAGAGTTTTCACATCAAAGGTGATGTTGGTCCAATGTTAGGTTTCCCAATCGAATCTGGGGTAGTGTCCATGGTTTCTTTTCCTCATTGTCCTGGTAATATCAGAATTATCATGGACGTTCCTCGTGGAAAGGACATAGTATCCCTGGACGTGCTCTTGGAGAGGAATAAGTGGAAATGGATAAAGAGTCAGGCTTTTGAAATGTAGAAGGACATATCATTTCAGGACTAGTCTGGTGAAGTGTGGGGATGAATCTAGGTGGCTGAGTGGGCGGCTTGTGATGCTGAAGAATGATGCTTGTGTTTCTTTTGTATGTGGGGTCCCCAAGAGAATGTGTTGTGGCATGAGAAGTAGGATGTGTCTGCATCTGTTTTAGCATTTGAGTAGTTTCACTTACACATGTTTAATTTATGTTTTCTTAGCGTAGGCCATAGCCACTAGGCATAGAGCCTGCTACTCAAGGCATAATCCGTGATGATTGAGCCCCTAGGCATAGTTGGTTGTTATGTGTGTGGTGTGGTGATGTGGTGCATGACTGTGTGATGTCATCAAATGGCCTTCTGTCTGGATTGGTCTCATTTTCCTGGTTTGATTTTTTTCAATAGTGTGTGATTTTGATTTTTATGTAAAGCGGATCTGGCTTGTATAAGCCTTGTGCCCCCCTGTCATGTATGTAGGCGTCCGTTGTGTGTCTTGGCTTGGTTTGTTGTGATGGTTTGGATGGTAGGAATGGTTGGTTTGTGCCCCTGAGCCCACCATTGGAACTCTTATGCCTCAGGCATGGGCATGCCTGTCTTGTTTCATTAATGGATTTGTGTGTTTTGCTCCATAAATTCTTTAGAATTCTTTAGGTACCACTGTAGTGCAGCTGGCATGGCATGCAGGAGGGCAACCACTGTAGCTTTATATGCAGCCTGCCATACTTTCCAAGCTTTGCAGCTGTTTCATTGTTGTTAATGCCTGCTGCCAAGAAGTTGTGTTCTAGTTCTGTTGTTGTTCTTGGAATGCCATTTGTTAATGTGTTTTCAATTGTCAAATGCCTGCAGTGAAGAAGGTTATTGTTTGTCATTGGGAAATTTTTTGATTTTTAAATTTTTGTGCTGTCCAGAAATGGCTCTTTGTAAAGTGACTGTCTTGTTCTGTTTTTGTTGTGTGTTGTTATCTTGCAGTCGTGTAGAATGCATAAATTTGGATTCCTAAATATGATTTGATTGTTAAGCCTGCAGTGCAGATAAATTTGATTAGGCTGTCTGCTTAGATAAGCAAGGGGCATGGCAGGAATGAGATACCATCTGGCAAGTGCAGATAATGCCTGATCCTGCTAGAATCTGCAAGTATGGGGACGTTGCTGCAAACCTGGGGAGGTATCTTCTGCCAGGTGCTGATACCCTTTGTTTACATGAAGACTCCTTTGCAGTTAGTCAGCAATTTGAATTTTGGTCAGTATTTTGAATTTTGGAACAATGATGAATGTGTTTAAAGGTTTGCTGAATTTTTTTAATTTTTATTTTTTCCTCTTTTCTGGTACCAGGAAGAGTCTGGACTTCTCCTTCTGAGTACCCTCCCTGCCCTAGGTCTCTTTCTTGCTCTCATCTTTGCTTTTTGAGCTATTTGTCTGTCTTTTTCTGTCTTTCTTTTTGTTTGTTTTTTTCTTTTTTCTTTTTGTTGGTAAAGTGTGGAAATGTTGGTGGTCTAGTTCTACCTCCTTGGTCTAACTCTTTCTTTTGCCACTTGTCTCAGTTTTTTGAAAATAAGGCTAACTTTTTAAACTAAAGCTGCTGCTGCTATTTGTCTGGTAGGCAGTGATTGTCAGAGCCAAGTCACTGTGATTGTCCTGTTTGTGTGGTGGTAGTGTGTGTGGTTGTGCCCTGTGTTTGTTTGCCTTTGTTGCTGTGCCCCTCTGGCACCACCTCTGGATGGATTTCTGCTCTTGAATGCCCCTTCCTCTCCCTCTCTGAGTTTTAGAGTCTGAGAAAAGGAGATTTTTTGGAGCCAGTTCCTACACTAAACCTTGGGGGGCTGAACTGAAAAAGAAATCTTTTCTGTTTTGTTTTTTTTTTCTTCTTCTCTTTTTTTCTTCAGTACCTGTGGGGCAGAGAACCAAATAGACTGACCTTATCCATAGAGGCATCTCTAAGCTTTGCTTTAACATGATCCCGCAAGACCTGTTCTTTCTAGTTAACTGATCAAGCACTCTTGGTATTGGATCATAATCATATGACAGTCAAAAAGCTCTAGAGAGAGAGTAGAGGTGTGTATTTTTTACCCCATCTCTCTAAGGACGGACATCTGCAAACGAAGCACTCTAAGCACTCCCTAAGAAGCCAAGGAAGCAGTGCACCATTCGTGCAATCAGTACAATCAGGTTTAGCAAAATTATTCCTGCCACTTGGAACAAACTCTCTCAGAAAAGACAGCTTACAGATTGTAAACCATTCTACATAAAATTTCACTTAAAGGGCTCCTACCAATGACTATGTTTCTTATTTAAAGGTTAAGCTTTCTATTCCCTTTAATACAAAACTCTAGGTAGCAACTTGCCAAATTGGCCTGAATCCTAATGCGGAATCAAACTAAGGAAACATGTACATTAGAAAAGCCAGCAAGTGGTGGCTTTTCTATTCCTTCACTCCCTCCTTCTCCTTGTGTTCCTACATTCGTAATACAGAAGACACCCTACCCTCTATCATCAGCCCTGCAATACTTTACTTTTACTTCTCTTTACCAAGAGTGTTGTACTGACATGCGATACAAATAATTATAGTAGCACCTCTGCAAGCCAAATATTGTATTCCAACATAAATAACACGACTTCATGTAACCTGTAGTACTGTAATGCCAAACATGGTAATTTGGAATGCTGAAAACTGTAATGACCAAGTATCATACATGCGTTGCAAATCATATTATCTTTGTAATTGATGAGCTTCTGTACCCAGTCAACCAATACTATAAATAAAGTATGATCTTTGGCATGTTTGTAAAGGTAACTGCAGACACCAATACCAAATCATAATACTGTATCTTAATGAGCTGAACAGCTCACAGACCAGTTACACAGGCTGAGGAAGTACATCTGAGTGACAAGACACTTAAAGCAAAGATTGTGAAAGACGTGTAGTACACAGACATAACTTACTGACATCTAGCAATTTTCTGTTACAGATGACAAAAACCTTGCAAAAGTAACCTAGTCTGGGCTCTAGCTTATGTTAGTCACATGTTCCAAGGCACTGGCATCGGTCTTGTCAGACACTATATAATTTGTTAAGCAATCTTGTAGGAAAAAAAGAAACACTCAAACTGATCGCCTGTGGCAGCAACTAATGAATTAGGTAGTGGTAAGAATAACATCACAATGATGATGACAGGAAATTTGGCATTGGTCATTAATATTCAAAGAGCACTAATGTAAGAATGGTGTTGCCCTCATGCAAGTAACATAAAACTATTGTTGGAAAAACAGGCTGACAGCTGAAGGTAAAGGTCACAAAACATTCTTTGTGTTACACTGCCGCAACTCTCCCTCTAAGCAATATATGGACAAATTAAAAAACATAAGGAATGTTAACTTGAAAATGTTTCTTCTCATATACCAAGTTAATACTATGATGAGTTGGAGGCTGCACAAGAATAAAATACATACTAAAACTCACCTTCCAAAGGCATTAAAAAGTGCAACTATTTCTTGTCTTGTTAGCTGAAAATTATAGGATGGTCCACTTGAAGGCAAGCTTTCTATCTGCTTCTCTGAGAAAAGAATCTTCAGAGCAGTCCCTAAGCCTTGGGTCTGCAAGAATTACACAAATAAATCAGTAAATAAATGTTCAATAATTACTTCATCAGTCTAAGAACTCTGTTCTTCAGCATTAAGTTACACTAGGTCTAAAACCATGGGTATTCACAAACTTCTGCAGGCAAGGTTCACAAAGTTGGAGCTGTTGCAGAATAAAAGTGCCACACCACAGCCCTACAGAATACAAAAATACACAAGGTTTGTTGAGTAACACCAGAACAATGTTACTCTCTGCATACTGTACCTCTCAACCTGCATATAACTGATAATAGGAAAAAAGGCCTTTGAAAAACAGGAACATCCAGCTAAAAATCTGGACATCTAATTACACAAAAATTGAATATTAAATAGCACATAACTCTTAGCACTCAAACATGTTAAAAAAAACCAAAGCTATAGAAGCTTGAACGCAGCTCTCAACTTCCACAATTACACATACAAAGATGAAAACAAACAAGGATAATGATCAGAAATCAATGGCACTGTTTGAATATTAGCACTATCCACTCAAAGTTAATCAAATAAGAAAATATATATCAATATATATATATTCTGCAAAAAAGAAAGAATTCCAGAAATGCAGTGTCTTGCATCAGTGAAAGTAATCCTCACTTAGTGCATGCACAAAATCATTATTTATAAGTAATGGAACAAGATTTTAAGGCAAAGTCATGGACATCTCTGAAAATGGACACTTGAAGGTTACAAGTTTGTAGTACCCTTCTGCTGCCAGAACAACTACACAGGTGAAAAACAGTGACCTATTGCCTAAGGAGCTGGATGGTACAAGTAACAAACTCTTACGTTCATTGTGAATTTGCTCCTATTGTGTGGCCTGTAAACACTCAACTTGCAATAGAGGCTGATGTGCCACTATCATGCAGAACACTCAGTAGGACCATTGCAATAAAACATGTAAAATGCACCCACAGCACAATTAAAATGAAAAGCACATATCTTGCTGTCTTCGTGCACCTCTGCAAGCAGGTTGCACTTGTCCTGGTTCTATTATTTCTTAAAAGAAAAACACACGCACACGAAGTGTCAGTGTGCTTTTGTGCATTTATATCTCTGATGAAGATTATGCAGTCTTCTAATAAGTAGGATGGAAACATTCCTCCCAGTGATGATTTCTAAACCCTGATGCCTTGTTGCATGTTTTACAAGAATCCCCTCACACCAAAAACATGACGTGTTTATTACACACATTGCATACGTTACCAATGTTGTACATTCTGCAGCTCTCCAGCAGGAGGGTCTGCATCTGACTCTACTCTCTGCACTGTAGGAATATATACCATACTGAGAACGTGCAATCCATTTCTCCAAGATGCCCAGAAATCGCAGCCTGTCATTAACACAAATCTGTTCCTGAAATCAAAATCAAGGCACTCTCACATCCCAAACAGGATTCATCATGCATCTCGAAATGTTTGGCTAATCACGTCTACAAAACCCCCTGAGCTAGAGCACTGGAAAAAGACTTAATGAATCAGTATCTGTACAAAGCCATAACATCTACAGGTACAATAACCTGACATTAGAAAATAGACACAAAAGCAGAGTAGAGAAAACTGCCCATGTTAGCAAAAACAAATTAGTATATCACCATCAAATGTTTTAAATGAGGCAGGAGTACCATCCCAAAATGTCACAGAATGCACTGAAATATCTTTACTTTCATATACATTCATATTAGAACAGCATCTGTTAGAATAGCAGGCTTCTTTCGTCCTGTCTTTGTTACTACTGAAACTGTAAACTGAACGTCTGTTCAGTACTAATGGTGCTTTTATTCATGGGTTTCCTTTGTAAATAAGCAGTGCTCAGTATAGCTAAGCTAGACATGTCAAAAAGGTTTACTTATTTAGGGAAAAAAGGCAAATGGGTATGCCCCCCTTACTGCAGAGTATTTTCCAGTAAGGTGGACAGTATATGTAATAATTACCCTCTGAATATTAGATACATAATGATAGGTTACATGTCAAACAAAAAAGATAAAACAAAAACTATGGAGAAAATATGGAATAACTGTTCAGAATGCAAAAAAGTGGTTACTGCTGAAAACCTCAGATACTCAACTGCGTGTCCACTGATCTGTGCTACAGCAATGTGCACTAAAAGTAACTTGTGTAAAGGCTTAATATCATTTAACACCCACAACATCTATGTTATGTCTTGAAACTTGTGACTAACAACTTTGTGGGCAAAGATCTCCAGATTCAGAAACTGTAGCGGACATACAGGATTACAGGTTCACAGTTCCATTTTTGGCATGAGGGTTAAGTCTGCAAAGCAGTCTAAATCAACTTTGATATTTTCCTAAAAAGACAGCGTCTTCCAGCCCTGACAATTCCAGAAGCATCATCCAGGCTACTTCACAGCTTGCATACCAGGGGGTAAGCAGCAGACAGACTATCACAAAATGGTTTGCAGAAAGAATGTATGCTGAAATCTCATATAGGTTAGGGACCCTGGTGAGTACTCTCCATGGAGATGTACGAATATGTCATACGAAGGGATCAAAGGTCCTCTGAGTACCCAAATGACCACAAGTTATCTGTCCATGTCTAGATAAATAAGTGATGAAAAACTTCAGTGTTAATTAAGGTGAGAGGAGTACAGCTTAATGCCCTACACATTAACTCCTAATTTAATAACAAATGAAAACTGGTAATTTACTACTGGAGGTAACTCACATAAAATATATGATTAAACTGGTACAGTACAGCCTCAGAATAAATCTAGCACACATTACAATCATCATCACATCCAAATCAAAGGTCACTCTTCTCTCCCACAAAATACTGGATTGTTTCCTTGTGAAGAGGGAGCCGCTACCTTTAGTGGAGGAGTTTTAGTATTTTGGGGGCTTTCTAACCAGAAAGAGTAGAGTGGAGAGGGAAATTCAACAGCCCATTTATTCCTGCCTGGTAGTCCCCAGTCAGGACATCCACTCTACACCAAGAGTCGGGTAAGTAAAGAGTGGGCCAGCTTGCATTCTCACTTTGCAAAGCATCCCCTCTCAGTGTCAGCGCCTCTGAGCTCCATTTAATGCTGCTCTTCAAGGGGAAACATGCCTTTACATGTTTAATTCCCCAAGGCTTACTGAGTGACTTGTGCACATTAGCACGGGCTCAAGAGGTTCTAGCTCCATGAGCTGAAAACCTAGTACTCCCACAAGCTATTACCCATATGGCAGAAAGTACAGTTGTGTAAGTAAGCTTCCCATAACAGTAGATGTTCAATTAAATCACTGCTGCAATAGCCTATGCTATATGGGTTATATCCTGACTAGGATACAACAGCTGGACAGTCTTCCAAAGCCTTGGACTCCTCTCCAGCTGCAGAGACTTCTGGTTACATGCCTATGCTATATGGGTTATATCCTGACTAGGATACAACAGCTGGACAGTCTTCCAAAGCCTTGGACTCCTCTCCAGCTGCACAGAGACTTCTGGTTACATGTGCTCCAAGTGGAGAAAACCAGTAACCTCCATGCCAAAAGCTTCAGGACTTTCTTGCCAGCTGGAAAACAGAGGCTATGGTCCTGATAAGAAAGGTAAAGTTAGATATGGATATACAAAATCCTTACCCTAGCATAAACATGGACACCAGAAAGGGGTATGGAGGGAGGGAGTGGCTACTGCAGCAGTGATTGAACAGAACATCTACTGTTATGGCAAGTATACTTAAACAACTGCACTATTTTAATTCATAAATCACTGCTACATTGGCCCAAGCTATACTGTACAATACTAGAACTTACACATGGCCCTAGCAAAGTGTGTTCTAATCTTGGAAAAAGAATCTAGTTTGAAGCACTTTGTGAAGATATGTATAGAGGATGAAGGAAATGCCTCTGGAATGCTTCTAGAGTCCATCCTTTTTGAAAAAGCCATACAGAAGCAGCCAAGGCCCTTGCAGAATGAGCCTTGACCCTGCCAAGAAGTGTCTTACTATTCTGGGAATTAAAAAAAAAAAAAAAAAATATATAGCAAGGGATAGCCATCTGGAAATACAAAAAGAAAAAAAAAAAGGGTAACAGGTCAAAGAAGACAACTTTCATAGGCAATAAACAGCTGTCTGGCTTTCCAGAAGGTTTAGTTATCAAGATATCCGAGATGCCTCTGGTCTTTCATATTCCTCTATTAAGGTTCATATGTCAGCCATTTCAGCCTACCCATCCATCTGTCCATCTGCAATCCCTTTCCGATCTTTGCACATAGGGTCGGGGTGACACTTCAAGAATGACAATACTGCCATACAGAGCTGTTGTCATATTGGGAAATTATCCCATATAATGTATACCCTACTGGAAATAATCAGCTTAAGAAGAATTCTCTCTCTCTGTGTTTTTAGGTTCAGGAAAGAAGACTGGAAGATGGATGGTTAGACAATGTAAACTCAAATCAATGTAGTCACAAATGTGGGATTTATTCTCAAAGAAACACTGTCTTTATGGAGTATCAAATAAGGTTGACCTACCATACAAATCTGAAGCTCAGATGCTCTGCTTGCAGATATCATGGCAATCACTAATACTGTTTTTCAAATAATGAACCATAAATCAATCTGATGAGCTGGTTCAAAAGGAGCTAGTTAAGCTCCCAGGCAAGTACCACTTGTTTTCTAGCTGAGCTCATATGCAAAACCCCTTTCAAGAAAAGCTTGTCCAAAGACTGGTAAAAGGGGAGGATCCATGTGCAGACATGCTGAAATGGCTGACAGATGAACCATGATAGAGGAATATGAAAGGTTAGAGGTGAACAAACATTGAAAAAAAAAACAGTGGTACACAAACTCTGAATTGGCCCTGGCTCTTCATGAAACACCAACTAGCAAATCTTCTCCACTTACCAAAATAAGAATTTCTAGTAGCAGGTTTCTTTGCTTCCTTTAGCAGCTGTTGCATGCCCTCAGGAAAAAAGTGCCTAAAAGGTATTAAAACTGAATAATCTAGGCAGTCAATTATAGTTGTTGAAACTGGGATGTATCGAAAACCATTCGTCTTCTGTGAGTAGATCAATTGTGTAAGGAAGCTTGTGCCAATTGCCCTTGGCCACTAAAATGATTCTTGGAGAGTCCTTCTGAATCTTCAGAATGACCTTGATATCAAAGGAAAGGGTGGAAAGTCATACAGGAACACTCCTGACAGGAGAATGAAACAGCATCTGTTTTTCAGGCTTGCTTGCAAGAAATTCTAGTGCAGAACTTCTGTTGTCTATTTTGAAAGGAGGTAAACAGATCTACATGAGTTTTCCACAACTGGATTAAATAGTGGAAGAATCCCTCATTAAATTTCCATCAGTGATGGTCTTGTCCTGGTCCTGCTCTGCTTGTCTGCTGCAAATTTAGCTCTGACAGGAAGTAAGAAGCTTGGAGGGTTAAAGTGCTGAACTGTTACCTCCTAAGCCACCATTGCTAGCTTGCAAAGGGTGCAAGATATGGTACCCTCCTGTATGTTCATGTAACACATCACTGTGGTGTTGGCTATTATCACCACTGGCCCAAGAGACCAAAGGTAATGCAGAGAATTGAGAGCATAAATAACAGCTGACATCTCTGATAATGACATGCTTTGACCTGTCCTGGTTTTTCCATAGATCTTACACTAACAATGTTTGTAGTGAAAACATTTTGAACTTTGGAACTTTGACAAAAAGGCAATGGTCTCTAAGAGGGTATTCTTTAGCACCAGAAAAATTCTTGAATAAAAACCTTTTCTTCAATGATCTGGGGAACTGGTACTATGACTCCCAGAAAAAGCATTTGGTGGATGACTTGGGGAAACCAGGAAGTCTCATTTGAAGGATGAGGGGGGATACCCTTGAAAGGAGGAAGCTTTTCCTATTTCCATCTGTAACCCTCCTGGCCATGTCTTAGAAGTAATTTATTAGAAGCATGTTTTTTTTTGCTTTTTGAAAAGGAACCAGAGTTTGCAGCAAAGGTTTTAGCAAACCTAGAGAAGGAGGGGTTAAAAAATCCAAGTAACCCCTTGATCAATTTCTCTTTTTCATCAAACTATTTGGGTACCTGAATACCAGAAGGGCCTCCTTATCCAAAGCAGAATTTAAAATTTCAGACTCCTCATCTTCAAAAAAAAAAAACTTGTGTATGCACCCAAGCAAACTATCTCACAACACAAGCAGAAGATGCTGCCACAGACAAAGTCATCACAGTTATAAGAACACTTTAAAGAATGTTTAGTTACCTGGGAAACAGAAGCAATTAAAGAAATCAAACATGACCTACTTTCTGAATATGAAGAACTGGCAGTAATGTTCCTCAAAATGTCAAAAGAAGCCAACATATACTTTATTATAATATGCAAGTCTGATAATTTAGAATTGTAAAGACTAAAGTAGCAAAAGAATACGTTATCTTCCCAAATCTATTACAAGCTTCTCCAGCCTTAAAAAAAACTTTACTGAATTATCACTTGTGACACAGGCAAACTTAAATTTATATAAAACCATATTAACAAGTTCAGATTTACAAACATTGTACATCGCATATATCATTATACGTCTTATAATCTAAGCAACCTTACATAACTTACTCAATTTCCTGCAATCTCTTAAACCTCATTCCTTCTGCAAAACATTTTTTCTGCATGTACTGTTCCCACAATTTCCATTTTTTTCTTATGTATCCTACCACTCTCTAAAGACCCCGCTTTCTGTTCTTTTAACTCTGTTACAATATTCACTGCATCAAGTATAATTGCTTTAGATTTTGATTTGCATTTTCTAGTAATTGCTTTTTTGGCAGCCAACAGAATTAAACTTAAAAAGGCTTTACTATGTCTAGGCAATTCAGATGCTGTATCCCAGCTCAACAAAATAACTTCTTTAGTTACACTCATTTGCTCGCTCAGTATTTCTGATAGATTACTCTGTAGGTAATTTAAAATTCTGCCAACTCATTACACTCTTAAAACATATGTTCACAGTTATCACTTTCTTTGCCACCACACCTCCAACATTTACCAAATACCTGCGGAAAATTTCTTTTGAGACAGCTTGAGGTATAAATGTATCAATGCAAACACTTCCAGGTAAAAGTCCTAAGTTTTCTAATTACTGTTCCAAACTTATGAGCCACATGTATGCAATTCACAAAGAAATAATAGGAGGACATACCTAACCTCTCTTCCCAATTTTTTCTGATCTCTTCACATAGATTTTTATACTGTGCAATATTTATATGCCCTACTAATTATCCCTTTTTAACCGCAGCTTCTGTTCTAGATGCAACTAAACTTAGCCAGTGCAGGTTTTCATTTAGGATTCCCCTATCCCTTTCTCTTTGCCTATAATCTGATATCAATCTCTGCTAGGGAAGGCAATTACTAGCATGCAATCGAAATGTCTTCTTGGCCTCTTCCCATCCTATTACCAGTCTCTCTCTAATTATCTGTTCCCAATACCTTGATTCCTTTGCCATCTTTCTACAGTAAGCCCTAACTGCCTCTCGTATATTCACCGTACCCCTAACTGCACTCATCCCTACCATCAAAATCTCCTTTCTCCATTCCTGTGTTAGCTTAGTACTTAGTATACCTTCTGCTACTGAGATGTCCCTTTCTGGTTCCATTAGGTACAAACCTGTATCGTCTGCAAATAAAGCCAACTTTTCTTGAAGACCATACCAAGTAAATTCTTGAATTTCTGAATTGTCAATGGTTCTAAATAAAATGCAAATAACAAAGGAAAAGGAGGACACACCTGCCTGGTTCCTCTGTTTAGGTCAAAAACACACCCTCCCACTGTGAATTTTGACTCCGATCATTCATATATCCTTCAAATTAACCTTATTATTGTATCAGGAAATGCAAATGTTTCCATTGCCCTACTCAAAATCCTAGCTTACTCTGTCAATTGCTTTCTACGCTTCATGACCCACCAATAACTGCAGTACTTTCTTACACTCCCCTCGGGATAATCATTGTTCTATTAATATTGCCAAATTTTTGCCTCCCGTCCACAAAAACACACTGGTCCATTTCTAACAATTTTGGCAGTACCTCTGCTGTTATTTTAGCCATTACAGGCAAACACTTTATAATCATGGTTAAAATTTGAAATGGGTCTATATGAAGCTGGATCAGATGGGTCTTTATCATCTTTAGGTATTACAGCCATCAAAGTTTTCCAAGATGTTGGTTCCTCCCCTCCTTTTAAAATACTGAAACAAAACCTTTGAGATCTTTGTCACTTTCTTCCATCCGAAGTTTCAAACTCTTTCACCGGAATAGCATCGATTCCTGGAAACTTCCCAGTGTTTATATCTCATCATCTCCTATTTTAACTGTTAGTTGTTGAGCCTCAACTACATCTAACAATGGCACATTTAAGTCTTCTATAAATATATCCATATGTGCTTTTTCTTGATTTCCTCACTTCTCTGCTTTATACAAATTTTCAGAAAATTTCACAAGTATCTCCAATATCTCTACAGGATATGCAGTTATTTTTTCTTGCTATAGGCTCCATAAGTTGGCAAAAACCCTTTCCATTTTCTGTTGTCCAAGTCATTAAGTTTTCCCTCCTTCCTTGTCAGAGAGAGAGAGAGAGAGAATTAGTATTAACTTATTTTTTTGTAGCAGTAAGATTTGGCACAGAAATAGCTGTAAGAAAAGAAGTTTGATGAGGAAGCAAATACAAGACTAAGGAGCTTTATAAAGTCCGTCTGCTTTTTTAGGGTCTGCAGGTTGACTGTTAGGCACGTGGAAGCAATATCAATAACATTCTCCAAAGCTGGTAAAACAGGATGAATAGTAGCAGGCTGTGGAAATTCAGCTTGTAATAAATCAGCATTTTATCAAAGAAGCTGGATAATCAATCTGGTCCAACCAAAACATCTTACTAATTCTAAAAATGGTTAGAGAAAATGAAAACTACCCCACTGGAAACTTGGAGGAAATACTTTCCTCAGAGTTCGAATCAGGTACTTTGCAAAAAGGCATCATCTAGTTTCTTCTGCCAGTTTCTTTCCTGATCAGTTAGAGATTCCTCAGAAGCGCCTCAAAAATTCTAGTCATTCTTCAGAGATTTTTAACGCCTGCAATAACCTTGAGCCAAGCATATAAACACTTCTGTATCTACAGAAAACAAAGTCTGAGGAAGATAAATGTTTAATGTTCTGTCTCTCTCTTTTTTTTCTTTTTTAAATACATCCTTAGAAAGAAACAGACTTCTACATGGAGCTTCATCTTGGGGACCAGGTGTATTAGCCCAGATATGCAGGGATGCACCTCCTGCTCCCTCCTCCTCCCAGACCAACAAAACTGGCTCTCCCATACCCACCAAAGGCACCTGAACAGCTGCAGAGGATGTGACGGACTGCCAGACTATGTACACCAGAGGGATCCAGTGAACAGTCTGAGGTCCAGTAATGGCCACAGCAGAGTCAGACATCTTGAGCTGAGGCACAGACTGAGCCTGCTGTTTGGACAAGAGCTCCCTTACAGTTTTTTTCTTAGATCCAGAGGAAGGTGGAACCATGGACGTTGAATGCTATTTCAAGGAGTCTAATCCCTGGTTACTGTCTCTAGAGTGAGTCAGTGACAGGTAAGTTCTCAAAAGTAGTGTTCAAAAGCAAAATACATTACACTTCCAAAATACACTTGCCCCCAATAAAACAAAGCAAGTCCCACAAAATAATCATAATCTTTTTCATAAAAAAATGCTCATAACAGGTCCAGTGGCAGCCATCTTAGAGGTGGTATCAGCAGAATCATAGGCACATTTCAAACAGTGGGTAGCCACGTGAGACACAGAAGACACCAAGTTACACAAAGCAGATTACACCCTCTCTACCAGAAAGAGAAGCCAAAATATTCCTTATACTCTATCAAGAGACAAGAATAAACTTTAACAAATGAGCCTGACAAATGAAAATTCTAAAAACAAGTGCTGCAGAAGAAAACATTTTTATTTTGCAAATTTATCAAAAGCCTTCCCATCCATGTCAGAAGAGCAGGAGAGATTAGTATTAACCATATGTTTAACAGCAGCTGGATTCAGTAAAGCAATAGCTGCCGGCACTTTAGTCTATCTACCTTTTTTGGGGGGCACTTTAGTATAGCTACCTTTTTAGGGGGAGGAGGCAGCATGCTGGCTATGACAAAAACATCCTCCAAAGCACCAGAACATGAGGAAAAGGAGTAGGTTCGGGAAATTCCAGTTGTAACAAATCATAATACTTTCCAAGGGAGTAAAAAAAAATCATAGTTTCCCATTGAAACAGATTCATTCTAGAAATAGGTTCCGAGAAAGACAATCCTTAAAGTACTGGTCGTAGCCAATCTCTCCTCAGAATCTGAGTAAGAATACAGTCCAGACAACACAATCTGCATCTTCAGAATCATTTTCAGGTCCAAACTCTTGAATCTCTTCAGAAAATGAAGAATCCCTTTTTCTTTTACCAGAAACAGCCATAAAGGAAGGACCAAGAGCCTGCATTAAACCCTGAGCTAAGCCCAGTAAATTAAGCATGTCAAGGGAAACTGCAAAAGAAGCGAGTTTAAGTTTTTGTTTCTTTTTTTCTAAAGGAATTTCTGAATAAACAGGCACTTTTGCCAGAAAAAGCCTCCCTAGGGATGGGCACAGCTTCCTGGCTAAGCAGAATGGTATTATCTGACCCTTCTCCAAGGACAAACAAGAGTGCCTCTCCCTTGCTTGCCAGGGGCACTCCAACAGCAGCACAGGAGTCTAACAGACCAGCAGGACCCAAGGAAAGGGATTAATGGTTTGAGGAACCAGCTTTGGCCACATCAGTCACCCACCTGTGACTGAGGCATTTTATCAGCCTGTTGTGGTGAAAAGGCTTTTAACCATCCTTTTCTTTTTGTGGCTGGAAGAAGGTGCAACATGAAATGGTAGGATGTTCCATGGATAAGCTGAAACAAAGTAAGTGCCTGATTCCCCCAGAAATCTGGCAGCAATAGTCTGTAAAAGAGGCATGTTGTATAAAAAAGTAATGTTTCCCCATTGTGACACAGTAAAAGGCACTTTAAACACTTACCCAGCCCCCAAAAGTAAAACACCACAACCTGTACCAAGTTTTACAACAAAAGTAAAAGTAATGCTTTCATTTAAGTGTGCAAAAGTCACATGACAGTTATTAAAAACAGTTTCTCCTACCTTATTTAAATAATTTTTACAGAAAAAGTACATTTTCCATCATGAAAAGTATAGTGGAATCTGCTCAGCAGCAGAAGAATGCTCTCTTCAGCAGCAGGGAAGCTCTGAAGGGCTTTTTGCCCAAACCTGACTTTCAGCTGACTAATGTATTGGGCACATGAAAGGTGCCCTGAAAGTTTTGGAAGCTGGCCAGCTGTACATCCTTAGCAGGACATAACTCATATAGCTTTGGATAGTGGAGCACTGGTCCTTATGAAGGACAGTTATCTTTTGGCCTCAAAGTTTTCTGCAACTCAAGCTCCTCCTCTAACCTTCCCAATATTCCTTTCTCTCTCACTTATCCAGGTCAAGGTTGCCAGCTCACAGCTAAAGAACAAGGACTTCAAAAATATCCCAGACTAATTATAGTAGTAGCATGTTCTCCTTTGAAGCATACCCTCAGGAGGGTTGACTAGGTCAAAGCAGAGAGGGGCATTTGAGATCTGGTGGGGGGCAGGTATGTTGAAGTGGATGGATATGTATTAAGATTTATCATTATTACAGCTGAATAACTTTTGTAAGTTACATGATCCAGTCAGTTTACTTCAAAAAACCCACAGAATTCCCTGCTATATATCTTGGGTGGAATTGTGACAGAATATCACACAGAAAGGTGTCTCTAAACGTACACCTAGATCTTGAGATCACATCTAGTTTATAGTGTATTACAAACTACCACCCCATTAGCCTGACAAGCCTGGTCTGCAAGGCCATGGAACGTATCATTGTGGAACTCAAACAAAGACATTGGTAATCTTCAAACTCTGGACCCTACCCACTTTGGATTTGTAAAAGGCATATCATGTCTCCTAAACCTGATTGACTTCTTTGAAGCAGTCACCAAAGCCATAGATGAGGGTAAAATGGTTCACACAGCTTATCTAGATCTCGCCAAGGCTTTCAACACCATCCCCCACTATGGAATTATAGATAAGCTCACTAAACTAGGTATAAATCCCTATGTCACAAGATGGGTTGCCAACTGGCTCACGGACAGAACCCACACTGTGAAAGTAGCGGATTCCAAATCCGACATCAGACCAGTGATAAGTGGAGTACCACAGGGTTCAGTCCTGGGTCCTCTCCTGTTTGGTATCTACTTCTCTGAAGTGCAGGCCAACACAGAAGGTCTTTGCTAACAAAGTTTGCAGATGACTGCAAACTAGGAGCCATAATCGAAACTCCTAACGATGTGGACAAACTACAAAAGGGCCTCACTGAGACAGATACCTGGTGTCAAAGCCATGGCCTGAAGCTCAATGCCAAAAAGTGTATTGTCATCCCCTTTGGTAAAAACTCTGTACCCATGAACTGCCACATAGCTGGTAGTCTACTTAATGCCGAAAATGTGATAACAGACCTTGGGACACAGGTGGACAGTAGCCTCTCCTTTGATAATCACAT
Source organism: Protopterus annectens (assembly GCF_019279795.1). Taxonomy (NCBI): domain Eukaryota; kingdom Metazoa; phylum Chordata; order Ceratodontiformes; family Protopteridae; genus Protopterus; species Protopterus annectens. The sequence goes on from NC_056737.1 coordinate 647,290,266, forward strand.
TGCCACAGGGGTCAGGAAATCCTTCTACGTGGCTCATCTCATCACAAAAGGATTCTCATCCAGAAAAAAAGAGGTCATTGTTCCCCTCTACTCATCACTCATTAGACCCATTATAGAGTACAATGCCCCTTTTGGTATGTACCTCACAAGACATCTACAACAACTGGAAAGACCACAGAAATACCTCCCAAAGAGGATTACTGGCTTCAAACAGATGCCCTATGCAGACCGTCTCAAAAAACTACTGCTTTACTCCATCGCATATCGCCTACTCAGGGGCGATCTCTGCCTAACATACAAAGCTATGTCAAACCCAGAGCTGTTGGACATGCTCCACTTAAAGAAATCTCAATCCCTTCGAGCTACACGCTCTAGGGACCTAAACCTTGTCACCACAATAAACAGAACATACTGGAGGGATAGATTCCTGTCCCAGAGACTTCCCATACTCTGGAACAGACTACCTATGTCAAACAGAGCTCCTCATTAGCACTCTTGAAGAAAAATCCCAATGATTGGATGGGAAATTCACCCCGGGGATCACTTCTGTGGCTCTGCTCGACAGGGGCACAGGAAAATAATTTTCTTGGGTGGCGAAAGCCAGGGTACATTTTTTGGCTAGGCTTGTATGGGCCCTAGGGCCGATAGCCTAGTACCTACCTATGAACCTATGTGTGCAATGAAACCCATGCTACAGCTACACAAATATCAGCCACTGATAGATTCCTGACTAAAGCTAATATATAACTTGGTTTAACAGGAATCATTTAATTAATTACTTACATATCAGCAGGCTATTGCTGAAGTCTTTGGGGCAGAGCAATTTTGGAATTTTTTTGGTCTAATTTGTTTGGAGAAAAGGAAATGAAAAGCTGGTCATCTTTGCTAAAGCCATCAGTCCTATGTATGTGAAATATTAACCACCTGTGAACATCTTAGCTGTGTAGCTTATATATACCTCTGTTGGAATACTCTGGAAAGAATGCTGTCAAGATTAACTTTACTAAGATACAATTCTGAGGCTACCTAAGGAATAAGGTTTGTATATATCAATATCCTCTCCTTAAAAAATATTGGGTGAGGTGTACACAGCAGAAAAGGCAGAAAAGAACCTGCATTTCTGAAACCCTCCTAGATGATGTGATTGCAACTAAAAACAATGTTTACCAAGACAGATATTTGATGTCTGCTATCACTGCACATTCAAAGGGAGAATGTATCAACTTTTTCAGAATGAAAAATGAGACACTACAGAAGAGGGCGTTTGAAAGGAGGTCTCAGCAGGAAGGCACATCTAACGAAGGCCTTACAGAGTCTTTGTGCTGCTACAGCAGTTTAAAGTTGTGATGAAAGTTGGAAATGTGTGTTAGGTGTACCCGTATGGTAGAGAAACTACAGTCCTTATAAAAAATGCCTGCTAGAAACTAAATAGCATAGAGGGAATGGAAGCTGTGAAGAGACCTTGCTAGGTAGCCCATATGATCATTTTTATCCATTTGCCTTTGTACATATTCCTAGTAGAAGGATTCTGGACTAGTATTACAATTTGGACGACCTTGGGATGGCAGGTAAGGTCCATGGACACTAGTGGAACTAGAAAAAAAAAACATGCAGTTAATTTGAGGAAGCGTAAACCCAGATAAGGCTTGCTGGATTGGGTGAGAAAGAAGCAAGGGCTTCTGAATCAGTTGAAGCAAAGGGAACTATATTACGCAAGGCCAAAAAAAAAAAAAAAAAAGGTTATGGGAATGACTCTTGACTTGCAGAGCTTGACCTTCTGAAGAACCTTCATTATTAAGGGAAGAAGAGGGAAGGTGTACAGTAGCACTGATGGCCTAGAGAGTTCTGGTCTGCATGACCTTGTGCAGGAATGAAGGAAAAGAAGTGGCTGCTCTTGGTTCTGTTTGGAGAGGCAAAAATATTGCAGCAAGGTTTCCTCCAACAAAGGAATGTCATTTGTTTAGGGACCACTTGTGGTGGTGATGATGATTAGCCTGTCTGCTAATTATCTGGCTCAAGTGGGGGATATACACTGCTGTAAGAAAGTATTGTGAGTCAATTATCCACTCCCATTGCTTTATGGCCTCCAAACAAAGGGGGTAGAATATAGCTCCTCGTTTTTGACACAACTCACTACTGACATGTTGGCTGGAGTGTATGGCAACATCAGCCTGTAGTAGATAGCCTTGAAAGGCCTCCAATGCAAGGATGGCAGCTCTTAATTTCAGGATATTGATGTGCAGTAAGGCCACTTGATCAGGCAAAGTCTCTTGAAACATCTTCCTGAATAGTGCTCATCTCTCACCACCACCCCAGGACAGATATGTCTGTGGTACCCATGACCTAAGAAAGGGACATCCTTTGTCCAAGATGGGTTGATGTAAGCATCACTGTAGATGCTTGTGACAGGCCCTGGGCAATTGAATGATCTGATCAATTGAATCTTCCTGCTGAGACCATTGTACGCAAAGGGTCCACTTAAGAACTGTCATGTGCAGCCTGGCAAAAGGAACCAAATAAATTGCTGCTACTATAAGTTCCAGCATTTTGAGAAATACAGTAGCTGACAGAGACAAATAGTGCATAAGAAGGGTCACAGCAGACTGAAACGAGTTTACTCTTTCTGGTGAGAGTCTGGCAATTTTTGTATCATGTCCAGGACAGTCTATGAATGCCAATGCTTGTGATGTCTAGAGATAGGACTTTGCATAGTTTACGGCGATTCCTAAGGTCAGACAAAATAAAAGGAAACGTCTCTCTCACTTTTATTAAAGACTATCTTGTGGTGAAGATGAGAGCAGTCATCAAAATGCGAGAATACTTTGAATTCCAACAACCTCAGGTGAGCTGGGACCACTGCAATGCATTTTGTGAACAGCAGGGGAAGCTCTGGTGATTCCAAAGCGCAGGGCTCTGAACTGATGACTGGCTTCCAACCAGAAGCATAGAAATTTCCAGGAGAGCTTGGCTATATTGATGTGCACAGAGAAGACCCAGTCTTTTTCCACTCAACATGAGAAGGACTGATTGGACCAAGACCATCCAGCACCTTGTTTTCCTTAAGGATATATTTAATGAGCTTAAGTATCAGTCTGACTTTATTCAATTTTTGAGGGGAGTAAAGAATCTGCATAAATTGGACCCTTCCTGGCCTGGTAGGAATGATTTTTTTTTCTCCAACAGGATGCCAACCTCTCTTCTAGCTGCATTCTTTTGTTAGGATTAAATGTTATGAAATAGGGTGACTGGCCAGAATTTGTCAAAAAGGGAACTATATAGTCTGTGGAAATGATTCCCCTAATCCATTTGTCCTGCAGGATTGCCAGCCACACTTGTAAATGTTGGGACAGCTGACCCCAACATGCCTCCAGAGCTGGAGCATAAGACAGGTTTTCACAGGTGCTGTTGCTGCTTCCCAAGTGAAAGGACCTTGAAACCACTTGTTTCTGCAGTACACCTTTGCTCCTAGGGTGGCAACCACTACAGAAATCCCTGCTGCCATGGGAGTTCCTATCATAATGTTGCACATATGGTTGGTGTTGAGACTTTCAGTACCTTAGTTTCTTTGTTCCCTTCAGGTCCTTGGCACAATACTGTTGTGGAGCCCAGAACTTTATGACAATAGTCAACATAATTTTCCCCTTGTGTTCATCCTGCAATATCTCTTAAACCTTTGGTCCAAACACTAATGAACCATCAAAGGGTGCACTAACAAAGGAAGCCCTGAAGTTCTCTGTGAAACCACACAATGCCAGGCTTGCCATCTCATGGTGGATTGTGGGGAGCCCTCTCCTTTATCAAGATCTACGTCCAATGCTGAAAACTATGGTGGGGTGTCAAATTACTTCCTCCTTAGAGCTCCTCTTTTTCATGAGACTCAGGATGCACTTCATGTATTTGGAATAGGACTCTTCCCTGGATGGTCAGGCACTATGGAGACGTTTCAGTGCCATTTCTTGCTGGGACTTCAATAAGAAGATTACAGATAAAAAAAAAACAGTGGCCTTTAGGTACATCAAAAGTGTGTGTGTGTGTGGGGGGGGGGGGGGCACCACCCTGTGGATCTATCAACTTAGGTGGTTGCCTTGAAATTGGTTCTAGTGATCTAGTAACTGAAGCCACTACAATCAGATGACATCAAAGTCACGGGCTGAAAGTGCTCAACACTGATGCAACTAACCTTGAAATCAAGGACACAGCTGGCACAAAAAGCTTGAATGTCAATGTCAGCAACACAGAGAATGGCACAGTAGGGATTGGGGCCTACTCACATATACATATACACCCATGGATGTCAATGACCTTCTGCCTGGATGCCCTCTATGTTGAATGGGTTGCTATCACTGGAACCAAAGGAATTGCCCCTGATGGAGGAATAACCAACTGCCTCTAATACTCTCACTACCAAACTGGGGCCTGAGGAAGGAGCAAATGAAGTGGTGGGAACAGATCCCAATTCATGCATAGAGATGCTCCAAACTGACCTAGCTGACGTGGCCAAAGACAGATGACACTCTATATATCTGGAAAGCTCCCACTCCGAGGAAAAGTTACAAAGTCTTCTCTTGGGGACGGGTTTGGTGTGAGATATTCCTGGAGGGGAAACCTGTAGTTCCTGGACTGACAAACAGTTTTAGTGGAGAAACACCTCTACTAGCAATCTTTACAGAAGGCTTGTCAGAATGTTTTGGCTTACTTTCTTCATGCTCCTGTTTATTCATCTTCTCTGACAATGAGAATCCTGTTTATTCATCTTATCTGACAATGAGAAAGCCTTTTAAAGTTAAACTATTTTTCCTTTTTTGCTGTGCATGGTGCCCAACGTTTTTACATATCTCACATAAACCTTGATATGATCCACCCCCGGGCACATGACATTCAAAATATATGTACTCTGGGTGGACGGCCTTGCACTCACACTTTGCCCAGTTGCAGAATCCGAGGCCTTATCCAACATTAGAATCAAAAAATATTACCTGGGGAAGAAAAAAATATAGACACCATCAAACACTAGCTAACTAGTGACTAACATGAAAGTGAAACTATCTAGCTAAAAGGCAATAAAAAAACAGACAAATCCTGAACCGCAAATTACCTATCGTTAATAAAAAAAAAAAAAAAAAATCTTTACAAGTTAAGCAACAAGGATGAGGTAAAAGCAGCCCAGTTACTCTTAGGGAGAAGTGGAGGTCTGACAGAAAATGCTTAAAAAACACCTTACTCAAGAATAACAAAATTCTAGCCCAGCAACAGTAGAAAGAAAAGGGGTACTTAATCACTAAGAAAACAGCTGTCAACAAGCAATGAAACTCAAGCAAACTGAATGACTGAATGTTCATTTGGTAGCTGAAGGTGGCAACTGACATCTGGAAAAATGACGGGTGTCTAGCATTATGGAAGTCAGAGTAAATATTAAAGCTATGGAAAATCCTGTAGTGGTGAAAAGATACCTCTTACAGTGACCAGTACTATCTGGATCATGTAAGATATTTCCTCTTACAGGTAAGGTTACTGAGAAGCTGGTTTAAATGTGGACATACTCCTATTCATGACCACTTTGATCCATGTTAATCTGGTTTTACATCTATTAACAGTACTAAGACATCCTTAATGCAAGTTGGTAATGACTTGTGATGACCAGAGAATAAAGGCTACATCCTATTCTGGTTCTCCTAGAACTGTTGGTTGGCACCATGGACTATGGAATCTTGACTCAGTCTGCTGCAGTTTCATCAGCTCAGCTTGTTTTCCTACATTTCAGGTTGTTCAGAAAAGGGTGCCTCTGAGGTTAATTCCTCCAAAAGTCACTCTTTGCTGTGCAGGGTATCACGGTGTATGGTGAATATCCAGACACTCAAGAGATCATAAATCAGGTGCATCTTACTAACTATATACTGCTGACAAGTTTCTGTTCTTTACTCAATCTGTGTCAGACTTCACTACATTTGAACACTGGCCGCAGTCAGTTTTACAGTAGACGACAGAAAACTGAAGCTCAGCCCATCAAAGATATTGCTGGTACTTGCTACTGTCTAACCATATCTTTTTTTTCTGTTTCTCTCCTTATAATACATCTGGGAAGAGTGAAATTTGCCTCACAGGTTCAAGAACTGTGCGATTACTGACAATAGGTCACATTGAAGGACCAGGTAACAGCTGTTGCCAAGACTTTTTACATTAATTTAAAAAATGTTTACCTGATACAGAACCTCAAACCATCAATGAACTTGGCTACAACAGTTTATGCACTGGTGAAATCAGTACTAGACTAATGCAACGTCCCTTCCTTGGGGTGTCAAATGGGGAACTGGCACGACTCCATAGGGTGCAGAACTCAGCAATAAAGTTGTCACCTGGGAATTCTTGTCCCTTACACATTAGTCTTCTGCTGTTGGATCTGCACTGACTGTCAGTCTTTGCCACACAACTTTACAAGATACTTCTTACTTCCTGGTTACTGCACAACTTGAATTATATATGACAGAGTCATTGGGGTTCCCTACATCTCTGCTAGATTCCCTCAGTCATCAGGTGTGGGGGTGCTAGCAGTTCCAAAGCTTCAAATGGAAACATTTGGCGGGGTGTCATTTATATAATCTGTTCCAGTTCTTTGTAATCAACTACCTTTCTTGATCTGTGTGTATAGCACCGAAACCTCCTTCAGGAGGTCCCCAAATGTCCATCTTTTTAGAGTTTTTTCAAATGTCTTGTCTGGGACAATTTTCTCTTTTAGTAGTTTGTTTACATATTCCTTTATCATCTTTTTGTAGTCTCTTGCCAAGCTGCCATTTTTGCGTTATTCTCTTTTTATCAGTATAATGCATACTGGATATGAATTTGAATATTTTTATTTATTTAATGCTGACTGTGCTCTTTTCTTGCATATTCTTCACACATAAAATAGTGCAAGATCTGAAAATGTAACAGATTTATGAAGTTAATCGTATAGGTCACTGTTGCAGTAACCACAACCTGTGGTGTTTCTGCTGCAGAAAGCTGACTTACAAAGCTCTGCACTCTCTCTCCCCCAGATGGGCAGATGTCTTTGCCCCTGCTATGTCAATGATTTCCAGTAAAAAGCTTAACACCTGCCCAAGTCATCTTTGACCCTTTGTTGTGAAAGTAAAATTTGCACTGTGCATGTTCATGATCATCATAAGTTTGGCCGCTTGACTTGTTCTTCCAGAGCTGGCAAACAAGTAACCCACTGTGGAAATGTTTACTATTCTTTGAGTGATAGCTGTGTTTTTGTAGTCTGTTTTGTGTCAGGTTGTACATGATTTTAGAGTACTGTCCAGCAATTTTGCTTGTGTTATGCAAATTAATCATAAAAGTTTTCATACAAATTGTGTATTTTGACCAGGCCACCATCATAATATCTCCTGTCGAGTGTGTTACTCTAGACCTTGAGATGAAGGGACCAAGTTCTCCAAAACTATTTAGACAAGAAAATGCTAGAGGCCTTATCCCAGCAGGCCATAACATCATCACATATTCAACAATCACCAGTCTCTGACATCCTCTCTAAGAAAAAGAGAAGCACCTCCAAGAGAAGAACAGAATATAAGGAGTGGTGGATCAACTTCCAAAAGTCTCCCTTGGCTCAAGGTTGTGAAATCCAGTTGTGATTTTGCAGCTGTTGGCTCCAGTCTCTGTAACCTCAAAGGCCTCTAGTGATGTCCCAAAAGATGCCACAATGCTGATGGAACCCAGCATATCCACTCAAACTAATTGTGCCTACAGTCCAGCTTGGGCACCTAAACGTCTGACACCAGTTTAGTATTAAAAAAAAATACCCCGATTCTTATGACTAAGGATGTCTGTGGAGGTCTAGAACAGATGTCTGTGTACCCAGGTCTTTGAGGTGGTCTCCTCTAAATCAGTATCACAGTCATCCAAATCCTGGATATTTGCCTTTTCAAGTCCCTTATCTTTAGATGTTTCTTAGACAACATGGGATTCCACTCTTCCCCTTCTCCCATGGTTCATACCCAGTACTAGTTCAAGCTTGGTCAGAACTTCATGGTCTCTACTCAAAGACTACAGCCAAAATCAGATCAAACATCAGTGTTAGGGATTTTACCTTAGAAGAAAAGGGAACAGTAGCTCAGATTGTGTGTTGTGTCTTTAAGAAGCATTTTGAAGTGAGGGTATGTGCATATAAATAGACAGCACGTGCAGGCAGCAGTGCCATTTTGAGTAAACAGCCAGAGTGTTAGCATGTATGACTGCAGCAGTCAGTCTGTTTATTAGTTTGTTTAAGTTACTAAGCCTCAATCCTGATGTGTTCATATGTAATAAAGCTGCATGAACTGAACCCACAGATGTTCGTCTACTTTATCCTGACTAGAAGAGTGACATGGTGTCAGAAGTGGGACGTCTGAGCGACGTGGCACCAAAGCGGGATCCATAAGTCAAGCCATGAGGTACGCAGTTATTAATGGAGGAATATAGAGGAATGGATTGTCCCAACCTGCTCAAACAATTGATACAAAGCCAGAAACAAATTTCAGATACTAAAACTCGCATAAATAATTTATTTTGCAAAGAAAACGATACAAAGCATTTGCAAACTATAAAACACATTACTGATTAAACAAAAAGTTGGAAACTATATTTGATAGGGTTATTCAAAGTATAACTTATGAAAATATTCAGAATTACTTTCAATTTGCATAACGAGCATGATAAACAAACAAGCGCAAGAAAAGTATAAGGAGCATGATAAAAGTCAAACGAGCATAATAAAAAGGCGAAACGACTATTTTTTGCAAAGTGCAGTCAAAATACAGTCGTTTCGAAAAGTTTCTTGTGCTGTGGACAGCTGATTCGGAAAGTTCAAAGTACAGAAGTGTTTCTTACAGTTTCGTATACTGTACAGAACTGTTTCACAAAGAACTGTTATTTCAGAGCGTTTCTTGTGCTACAAGGACTTATTTCACAAAATGCAGTTATTTTGAGGAGTCTACTGTACTGTTGAGCATAATAAATTTCTGGCATATATGTGTGCGTATTCGTACATAATTCTGACAGTCTTTATTACTGTGTGTCAGCATGGTCGCAGACCATGTCTGCTTGTGTTTGATGATAATATTGCAGAAAATTGGAGAGTATTTGAGCTGGACTAAGATATTTAAATACAGGCAGCTATTTCTGACAAAGATGCACGTACAAAGGCATTGTTCTGCTTAATCTAGCTGGGTCAGAAGCCATTGAAAGAGAGCATTTATTTGTGTATGCATCAGCATTATATGCAGGACATGGGGAAAACCGTCATATTGTTGTACAAGCTGAATCAGGGGAGGACCCTGAGTACTTGAAACGTAAATTCAGAGACATGTGTAACCCCCAAACAAATGATACTTTGGAGAGGAACTTATTTTACACAAGACACCAAAAGCTAGGGGAAACTTTTGCTGCTTATATTACTGACTTGAGAAACAAGGCTAAAACATGTAGATTTGGTGAACTGAAAGATGAACTGATAAAAGACAGGCTTGTGTGTGCTATTAATGATGCTGCAGTGAGAAAGATTTTGCTTCCAGACAGTGATTTAAAATTGAGCAAAGCCATAACGATTTGTCAGATACATGAGCTTACAGAAAGGCACACCGATATGCTTGCAAGTGATAAGAGCATGGTTTCAGCAGCCTCCAGAACAAATGTAGACAGTATGCAACACGTGGTTAATGGAAACAGCCCGTAGCACAAGGCAGCTGCTACAGCCCCTGCAGGGTTTCCAGGGAAGACCTGTTCTTTCCAGTAAGTTCTACAGCTAGCTTAGTAAAACGGATATGCTCAGTGCAGCACAGGGGAATCAGCAAAACGTGAAGTCTTATAGTTAAACAGCCGCAATTATGGTGCCAATCATGAGTCTAAAAGAGAAAAGTGCTTATAATTTGGTCAACAATGGCACAAGTGTAAAAAATGGAACCACTTTCAAAAGCTTTGTAAATCAAAAAAGTCTCATTCATCTATTAAGAAAAGTTACTCAAAGGCAAGTTGATAGCATAGAAAGCTGTAACTCCACTTTTTATGTAGATGGTGTATCGGTGGTTGGTGAAAAGGTTAATGCAGTAGACTTGTTGGCAAAAAATTAAGTGTTCTGTACTGTCCTGATCAATGGTAAACCCAGAGAGCTCAAAGTGGACACTGCTTCAAAGTGCAGTGTTATGTCAGCAGAAACATTTGCTAGAGTAAGAGCTGGGGATGACAATTTGGCCAACTGTGCAAAGCTTGTTGCTTATGGAGGTGAAGAAATTCAAACTGAAGGCTCAGTAGTGCTTTCATGTTACTCTGGTGGGGACAATTATAACTTGCAGTTTTATGTGGTCAAAAGACCAGTACAGTCATTATTAGGTCTCAGCGACAGTTTAAAAAAGAAACTGCTTTCCTATTCCAAAGAAGTCCATCAAGTAAGCACATGTTCCAGTTCGTTTCACCAATGCTATTTTCTCAGAGTATGCTGCTGTTTTTGAGGACAAGCTAGGCAAACTTCCAGTTGTATAGTCCATGAAGTTAGACCCAGAGGTCAGACCAGCAAAAAGAGTTCTGATAGCTATGCATGACAGAGTCAAAGTCCAGTTAGATAAAATGGTGCAGCAAGGAGTGATTTGTCCAATTACAGAACCAACTGAATGGGTGTTTTCCATGGTAGTTGCTCATGAGAAATGTTCAGGTGAAATCAGAATATGTACTGACCCAAGGTACTTGAATAAAGCATTAAAGTAACCCCACCATCCTATGTGTACAGTCGAGGAAGCTGTTGCCCCTGTGTGTACAGTCGAGGAAGCTGTTGCCCTCATGAAAAATGCCACTGTTTTTTCTGCCTCAGATGCAGAGAGTTCATTTTGGCAAGTAATGCTTGATCGCAAATCTTCACTACTGACTACATTCAGTATGCCATTTGGTAGATACATATTTCTCAAAAAGCCTTCCAGAATAAATTCTGCCAGTGAAGTCTTTCAGCGTGCAATGGAGCAAATTTTTTCAGGCTATCCATGTACCATTACAGTAGATTATTTACTAGTTGGACAGTGGTGAAGCAGAGCATGACAGAAGCCTCAGGAAAGTTCTGGAAAGAGCACATAAAGTGAATCTTAAGCTCAATCCTCTAAAATGAAAATTCAGACTGAGAGAAGTTACTTATGTCAGTCATTTACTCAACAGTTCAGGTTTACGACTAGATCCCTCCAAACAAACAGCCATTCTTGAGATGCCAGCTCCAGGCAATGTCCGAGCTTTACAATGTTTTCTTGGTATGGTCAACTATTTGGGCAAGTTTATACCAGACTTCAGTGAATTATCAGCACCCTTAGGAGAGCTGACATGTAAAGATGTTACCTGGTCCTGGATGGACCACCACCAAACAGCATTTGATGAATCCACCTACATTGAGATACTATGATGTTCACAAACCAGTGATTCTTTCCTGTGATGCTTCAAAGTTTGGTCTTGGTGCAGTTATTCTTCAAGAGGGTAGACCAGTAGCCTATGCATCTAAAACTCTTACCCAAACTGAGAGGCAGTATGCTTACATCAAGAAGGAACTTTTGGCAATTTTGTTCGCATGTTCAAAGTTTTGTGATTATATTTATGGCTGAGCTATTCAAATTGAGACTAATCATCAACCTTTAGTCACTATTCTAAAGAAGCCTATGCACACAGCCCCAGCTAGACTACAAAGAATGATGCCTAGATTACAAAAGTACAACTTCAAAATGGTCTATACAAAAAGCAGACTTCTTTATCTGGCTGATACCTTATCCAAATCACCCAGAAATATCACAAGAAAAGCTTGATACAGAGAATTTTGACTTCAATGCCATGGAAGTGTGTAATCTTTCTACCACAAGACTTTATGAGCTACGAGATCACATAGAGACTGATCCAATTTTGCAAAAGCTCAACCACTTCATCAATGTTGGATGGCCGTCAGACTAATCTTGTTTACCACTAGAAATGCAACCTTATTTTCCTTACATGGATGAGATGTTGATGGAAGATGGTATCATTTTCAAAGGTCCTAAAGTTGTCGTTCTTACTTCCTTACATGAGTATATCCAGATTTTGTATCGTGGCCACCCAGGTTCTGAAGCTACCAAAAGAAGGGTGAGAGGACTAGTATTTTGGCCTTTTATGTCAAAAGATATCTACAGAGTACTTTCATCTTGTTCAGTATGCAATAGTACTAAACCGCATTTGCAAAGAGAGCCACTTCAGCTAAACTAGGAAGACTCATGGCAGGATGACTGGGAGCAAGGCCTGAATTTGATGAAGGTACGGGGTGGATTGGGGGACATGTCATCGGATCTCCAACTTGGGAGAAAATCCTCTTCACTATCTGAAAGGCTGAAGGACCTGGATAAGTCATTTCCACCTCCCCTGAAGCCAAAACTACTGAGGGAAAACCGGCAGGACTCACCCTGGATCCACAACCTCCAGAAGGGAACAGACCTGAATAGTCGAGTGCAGAGGCTCCTAAGGGAAGTGATGTCTCAGAGAAATACGGAGCCAACCCCAGTTTCCCAGACCCAGCACCAACACCACACCTCTGAGACCTGCTCTGAGAGGACTGGAACAGGGCTAGTCATGGGCATCCTCGATGTCAAGAAAGGAAGCTTCCCCTACACCGAGCCCAGCACACACAGCAGTCCTGAATGCTGTGAATCCAAAACCGAAGATCGGAGAAGCAGTCCTGAAGGTATGGCCAAAGTAGCTCATGGATCTGACAGGGGATGGAGCAGAGACCACCACCATCTGGATCTGGGCCTTGAGAAATCTCATCATCCTTTCCATATCCACCTTGGACCAGCTTCTGGAGGACCTGGATAAAGCTGATGAGGGAGGTCGAGAATGCTTTGACCTGGAAGAGAGAGCAGGGGAACTCACCGACGCCCTCGGATCCTGAGGAATTGGATCTGATGTAGGAGCCAAAGAAGGTGGAGGAGAAATGGTAATAACATCCTCTGGATCCAAAGGAGCTGATGGATCCAAGAGGGGAGGCAATTTCTTTGAGTCCGAGGGAGTTGGAGCCAAAGATTTCTTTGGCTTCTTAGCCTCAAGAGTATCTCTCGGGGAAACAGGGAGGGACTTCTTTTTATCCTCTTTTGTGGTAACCAGAGAAGAAGAAGAAGGGGTCTAAGCCTCCAGAGCCAAGGAGGGAAGAAGGCCCCTAAGTATCAATTTATTTCTCCGGTCAACTAAAGCACACGGATTAAAAGCAGCACAAATAGAAAAATCCAGTTTCAAATGATCGGCAACCAGGCAATACATGCAATCCTTGTGGGCATCCTGGTTGGGGATTTTATGCCCACAAGAAGTGCAGTGGTAGAAACTCGGCGAAGGTTTGTCAGCCATAACCAAAAAGCTTGCCAAAACCAACTGTCAATTCAGCAGGGTAAATAACACAGAAGGAAACTACGAATACAGGTAAGTTTTAAGTTTCAAAGATTAAGTTTAAATCCAAGTTTAGTTTAAAGCTAACAACAAGATAAAAGTAACTAATGGAATTTATTTATTTATTTTTTACAGGAAAGAATCACACAACACATGCACACTATCTGAAAAAGATAATGGAGGGAGGACTTACAGAACCTAAGGCTAATTTACAAGAAGATATTTGAAATAAAGCTATCCACAGCTTGAGAACATGAGATCTGCATCCGGTATTTGGATGGATGTAGTGGATTGTGGGTTAGAGAAAGGAGCTTGAGAGTCGGATCAAATGCTGTAGAATGTGGCCAAGCCAGATCTGAAGACTGGATCAGAGACCGTATCATGAGGAGGAATGAAGACATCAGATCAGATGTTTACTATTGGTTCATTGCTGTGTGTGGGACCGGAAGTAATATAAGCTGACATAATGTAATTATATTTTTTGTGTGTCAAACAAAATAATGTAATCGGATGATCTTGGCTTTTGTATGTGGGTGATGAGTAAAATGTATATAGATATGGATGGAACTGTTTTGACTTGGTCTAAGTCACATCCTTTGCTTGTAGAACATCAATGAAGGTTTGCTACTGAATTCTGCTTTGTGTCACTTTTTCTGAGTAGTTCAGGGCCCATACGCTTTACTAAGACAGATATCTAGTTGCTGATTTTTCTGGATATGTTCTGTTTCGATCACTGTATATTTAATCATATTAGCAGTATTTTCATATTCCGTGGTGGTGGTGCTGCGGTAGCATTGTTGCCTCACAGTAAGACACTGTCTGGTTCGATTCTCAGCTAGAGCGTCTTCTCCGTGCAGACATGCGTGAATGGGCGTACCTTCGTTGAAGGCTGGGCATCAGGCCTGGCAAGCCGGTACGTAAAAATCAACTGCCAATCATTAGCGGACCGGAGTTCCGCTGTGGCGACCCCTAACCGGGAAAAGACGAAAGACACAAACAAGCAGTATTTTCATATTAAGGAACATTTTATATATTCACTTAAGTTCTTCTGGCTGATCTTTATTATTTACATTGATCACTAAGAAGCATTATGCAGTTATCAAGGACACTGTGCATTTATTACAAGTCCTAGCGACAAGAGTTTTAATTAATCTGTATAAGGCTATTGTAATACCTCATATAGAATACCATGGAGCTGTGAGTGTGCCTGTAATTGTTCACAGTTGATTAGGTTGGAAGCAATTCAGAAGTAGTCTGCTAAATAGATGGCTGGAGGTGAATATCAAAATTATATGAAGAGAATGTATCTGTATTCAATATGGTTGTTCAGAGGTGAGCTTATAATTGTGTATTCATGCATAAACTATATTGCTATGTTAGTTAAACTTGGTATGGAGATAAGACAACATGGTTATATTATCAAGAATAGTACATTGTGAACAAGTCAGTTTATAATACAAATTTGGTGAATCAATATTTTCGTCATAGGGCTGGCAAATTACAGAATGAATTGCCATTAGAGATCAGTAAGGCCTCTAGTCTTGACATGTACAAGGTTGACTTACACAAATGGATTGGTGACAGGGTTTATGGAGTTCTCTGATAGGTGGGTGACAGGATTTATGGCTTTCCTTGATAAGCGGCTAATCCATACATAGTCTCTGTTGAAGCCCAGAGTTTGCGCCACAATTAACACTGAATGTATGCACTATCACTACTTACATACTGAGAATAGGATCCTGAGCAACGTAGGGTGGCAAGCTTTGGATTCTGTCTCTAACTAGATAGATTGCCGGATCCTACCTACCAGTGAAAGATAAGGAAGATTAAGATCAGGTCACCAATTTATTATCTGTTCTGAGATATGGATGCCAGGAAATTCATCTTGAATAAAGCTCAAGATGTAAAACTTGGCATCCATGTTGAGAACAAAAGGGTTATGGATTAGTGAGGCCCAATCATAATTCACTGTACTGTATGGAATGTTTTCTTTCTTGTAACTGGTGGCACACGGAGGAGAGAAACCATAGGACTGTGAAGTGTTTTACCAGCTTTAAAAGCATTTGAAAGTTGGTAAAACACTTAAGAGATGACAAACAGCATGCAGAAATAAAGCATTCATCTGAAGAAAAAAAAAAAAGAGTTGTGTACTTACCATAACTTGGCACTTGTGCTATCCATCATCATTATTTACCACAGATGGGTCTTGGATCTGGCCTAGGATCCGAGCCGGCAACTTCTCAGACAGATCCAGAGCTCAAGCTCCTCCCCTTTCCATAATCCCTTGCTACCTTCTAACCCTCAGATAGAGTTTGCTAAATTAGCTGAAATGCAGAAAATCTGCAATAGGACCCAAAGCTTTTCACCAAATACAAACCACTTCAGCCTTGCCAGAACCCCCAGAAGGCGGGGGAAGGAGGGCAGGAATGTGATGAATAATGACACTGGATAGGAGAGATGCCAAGTTATAGTAAGTACAATACTCTATTTGATGCCATCCGTGTCATTATTCATCACAGATGGATCAGAGTCCCCAGCTACTATGTACCCTGGGTGGCCTCAAGGAAGGACATGCTGGAGCAGGAAGGAACCAAAGGAAGCCAAGTTCCTAGATACCAAATCCAATTTGTAATGTGAAATTAAAGTATGTGGATTAGACCAAGTTGCAGCAGCACAAATCTCATCAAGGGAAAGTCTAGCCAAAAAGGCCGAAGACATAGCAACAGAACTAACAGAGTGGGCCTTAACTGGCCTGGATAAATCTAGATGCTGACTAGCATAAATGAAAGAAATACAACCAGCAATCCACCTAGAAACAGTCACCTTAGAAAATGCCCGGCCCTTTCCTGTTCTGAAAGAAAGTCACAAAGAGTTGGTCTGACTTTCTAAACTCCTCAGCCCTTTTTAAATGAAAACACAATTGTCTGTGGATATCCAAACAATGCAAGATATATTTTCCTTTATTAGAGTAATTAGAAGACCGGTAGTTGAATCCGACTGACTGAGATTAGCTTCAGAGGCAACTTTAGGGAGAAATGAAGGATTTTTTCTAAGAGACACCCTGTCCTTATAAAAGGTGGCTTAACGCACACAGCCTGAGGTTCCAAAACCCTCTTGGCAGAAGTAATGACAACTAAAAAGGCAGTCTTCCAGGAAAGAAATTTAAGATCACATGACCAGCTGGTTCAAAAGGTTTTTGCGTTAGGGACTGCAGCACCAAAATCAAATCCCATGGTGGGGGACAGATCCTTAATAGGAGGTCTAAGAAGGGAAACTCCTTTCAGAAAAACTTTGCACAATTTGGAAGAAAAAGTAGGCTCATCATTGACATGAAAATTAAAGATGGCAGCCAACTGGAGCTTGATGGTAGAAAAACTCGACCCATCCTGAAAAAGGGAAGATAAGAGCAAAATATCAGGAACAGAGACTGAAAAGGGATCTAGAGTCTGCTGTCTGGCCCAAATGGAAAACCTTTTCTACTTACTGGAATACAGCTTCTTTTTAGACGGGTTTTGCGACGCCAAAATAATGCTCCTTGCCGAGGAAAGAAGCCTGGACTTTGCAAGGATTACTACAATTAGAGAAACCATGTAGTTAGCTGAAGGGTCTAGGGATTGGGAAGTGGAAGCATCCAGGGATGGGAAATGAGATCCGGAATGGGATCTAGTATCCAAGGTGGATACGCCAGATGAGACCTTAGGAAGGAGAATCATGCCTGACGAGGCCAGAAAGGATGCAATGAGGACGAAGGAGGTCTTCAGGCGACAAACTTTTTGTAAAACTTTGGGTATTAGGGGGATAAGCATAGAGGAGTCCTGGAGGCCAATCGTGGACAAGTGTGTCCCTGGGTGACTCCCTTGATGGGGGGATCAGGGGAAAGTAATTGTATTTATGGTTGACTGAGGAAGCAAAAATGTTGCAGCATGGTTGACCCAAATGGTCGAAGGCTTGTCTTGGCACTGATGGATTGAGAGACCACTTGTGATGACTCAAGATGATCTGCTGAGTTTGTCGGCCAACAAGTTGGAACCCCTGGGTATATAGAGTTGCAAGAAGAAAGTGCTTGGAAGACATCACCCATTCCCATACTCTCATGGCCTCTCAGCACAGAGGATAAGACAGTGTTCCCCCTTGCTTGCTGATATACCAGACAACTGCCATGTTGTCTGTCTGAATTGCTATAGTCCCCAGACTGAGGCAATCTTGAAAGGCTTGCAACTTTAGGAGGACTGCTCTCATCTCCAGGACATGTTTTTACCAAAAAAATGATCCTTCATGCTAAGTGAAGACAAAAAAAAAAGTTCTTTCATGTAGAACAGCAGGCAGTTCTGCGTTAAACATTAAACGGAAGTAGCTCCGCTTTGCGATTTTTGATTGGCTTGTATACCAGCAGAGCCTCTTCTATTCAATGTGGAACATCCCGCTGCTTCACATTCAACAGAAGTGGCTCCACTTTGTGATTTATGATTTGCCAGTATGTCAGTATACCAGCCAATCAAAAATCGCACAGCAGAGCCTCTTCTGTTCAGTGCGGAACAGCCCACTGTTTTGCACTGAACAGAAGTGGCTCTACTTTGCTTTTTATGATTGGCCCGCATGCTGGTATATGAGACAATCAAAAATCATAAAACGAAGGCTGTTTCACCAGGATTTTAACAGGCAGTGCAAGACTTGGCATTGAGATGATCTTGGGACAGTCCTGTTCAAATAGGGATGCCTGGCAACCCTGGCTGTGACAGAATGGACCACTAGACTGCTGGGGTCCATTGTCACAGCCAGGGTTGTGACAGAATGGACCCTGACAGAATGGACCACTAGACTGCCAGGGTCCATTGGAGAACTCGCATGTGATACCTGGTGAGAGGCACCAACTGAATGGCAGCTGCCATACAGCCTAGTTCTTTAAGAATCAAATGAACAGGTGGATGTGTTAGATCAAACAAAAGAGGCAGTTGATCCTGAATGAGCTGGATCCTGCTGGGAGGCAGCATTGCAGTCCAGCAGGACTCCTATGAATTCCAGATTCTGGCTCAGAACTAGATTTCACTTGGGTAGATTCACTGTGATGCCTAGATGCTGGAATAGACGGAGGACATATTTGGTTACCAGAATTAGTTGGTGCCTCATGGGAGCCATCAGAATCCAATCATCCAGGTACAGAAAAAACTGGAAACCTTGCAGCTGGAGGTGAGGTGCCACCACTGTCATATATTTGGTAAACACCTGCAGGGGGCTGTGGTGAGTCCAAAGGGCAGGGCTCTGAAAATGACTGGCCACTGACCGAAAGTGTAAGTGTATCCTGGAGTGTCTGTCGATCTTCTCCTGAAAGTATGCATCCTTGAGATCCACTGAACATATCCAATCATCCTTGTGTAAGAGAGGTAGAATGGACTGTACAGTGACCATCCGGAACTTAGACCTCTTGACAGAAAGGTTTAGCTCGCAGAGGTCCAGAATTGGATGCAAGCTCCTGGCTTTTCTGGCACCAAAAAGAAGTGAGAGTAAGTTCTGGACCTTCGTCATGTTGGGACCTCCTGAATGGCTCGTTTTCAAAGGAGGTCTTGCACCTTGAGATAGGCCAACTCCCTTTGGTGGGGTGGTACGTCTGGGAGAGATTTTTGAATTGGAGGGGGCTGAGAGGAGAGAAGGGAATGGAGTAACCCCTGGAAATAATTTTTAGCACCCACTGATCGGAGGTGAGACTTGTCCAAGCTAGTGGATGAAAGGAAAGACTAGCCCTGACTGCCTCCAGGGCAGGACAGTCAAGCAGCACCTCTGGAGAGCTGGAAGGGCTTCTCTGAAAAGAGTTCCCAGGAGCCCTGGTTTTGCAGGTCCTAGAGCGGCATTTACCATTGAATCCCCTGCCCCAGCCTGTAGAAGATTCTTGGGGAGTGTCCTAAAAGGAAGACAGAGTCCTCCTGATGCAAATTTTCTTACTTCCCCTCTGGGTCTTAAAAAACGACCTTTGGGAGTAGAAAACTTGATCCATACTGAGGAAAGAGTCTTGCCTTCCTGCTCGCTATGGGTTAAAGTTTCCTTAACAGAAGGTCCAAAAAAAGTTGAACCATCAAAGGGAGCATTAGTAAAAGATGCCTTAAAGGGTTCCAAAAACCCATAAAGATGAAGCTAGGCATGCCGTCGGATAGCATTGCTGGTACCTGCCGCTCAAGAGGTGGCTTCTGCAGTATTGGAGATCAGCATCATCAAAGCATTAGCCAAAGAGGTTAGAGTAGACAGCCTGGGAGAGAATAGTTTGAGGCTCTCTGGAGGCAACAACTCTTGAGTGGGAAGTGGTAAGCTCCGAAACCAAATCCCTTTGAAGCTGGGTAAAATGGGCAAAGTAATTAGTTGCTCTCAGACCAAAAGTAGCTGAGGCAAGCACACGCTTTCCAAAACAATAGATCGCCCGGGACTCCGTTTGGGGAATGAACCGAAAAGCTATGTTCAGCCAGCTTTTTCTTTGTAGCAGCGGCCACCATGATGGCATCGACAGGAACCCCTTTGCTCCAAAACGACTTATTCTTGGAAGAATTGAAGAATGTATCTGCTTTCTTGGGCACAGGTTCCACCGTGTACAGCTCCTTCCAAGCCCTGCTGGCAATAAGGTCCACAAGCTTGTCAGCAGGGGGGAACCCAGGTAGAAGATGGGCCTGTCCCAAACATCTTCAGGAACATGGACTCCTCCGAAGATGGGGAGATCATCTGCCTCTCTGCTTGAGAACCTTCAGGATGTCTCTGAAGGACACCTCCTCAGGCGGAAGTCTGGGGGACCAGTCTCCCTCTTCAAAACCCATGTCCTTGGTGAGGGACACCCTAGGGGAGTCCAAATGTCTTCTCTTACTAGTTCCCTTCCAAGGGGGCTCTTCCTTGATGGGCTCCGGAGAGGACTCAGAAGAGATGGGTACCCCAAGTGGGGCAGTGCCCGTCTGAAGGCACTTGCGGGAGGGCTGTCCTGGATGGATGATGAGACGTCAGCACTCAATCTCAAGAAAAGCTGGGGAGGACCTTGAGAAGGAGAGGTAGCTGCCAAGCTGGAAAAGGTCCTATCACCCGGAAGGCTGAAGGACTGGACAAAACTCCCCCATCCCCAGCAGCAGGGGCCACCTGGGAAGGGGGAAAGGATCCTGACGCAACACTGACACCTTCAGAAGATATCGGCCCTGAGCTGTCCAGTGCCAAAGCCCCCATGGAAGGGAATGGTCCGAAAAAATCTGGACCTGAAAAGGGATCTTGCACAGAGTTCTCGGAGACGAGGTCCACTCTGGTCTGAGGGCTGACTGTGTCGAGAAGTGGGGAATACCCAACACCATCAACTTCTCACTAGAAATCTCCTAGTCCCGATATTCCAAAACCTGCTGGATTGGAAGAGGAGACTGGAGACCTGTGGATGGGGAGGGGTCCCCAAGCGACCTGGGCAGGGAATGGCAGAAAGCCCAACTCGATCTGGGCCTTGAGGAAGCTCCTCCTCATCTTATTCATGTCTGAGGGAAGGAGACTTCTGGAGGATCTGGATGAGGCTAAAGAGAGACCAGATCTTGCTGGGGATCTGAGTTTGGATCCTACAGTCCTATTCCCCCGAGAAAAAGACTGACTCTGAAGACTTGGATCTGAACTCCTAGAGGACTCAAAAGGGGAACCCTCAGTGATAATAGGATCTGACAAAGTGTGTGTGTGTGTGTGTGTGTGTGTGTGTGTGTGTGTGTGTGTGTGTGTATAAAACACTAAAATACTGAATTCAAAGAAATCAAACAAATGTTCAAAACTGAAGTATGTGGAAAAAAGTAAACAAATGGAGTGAAAAATACTTTTTTGCAGGGAGCAACTCTGACTGCCCAACGAAAAGGGCAAATTCCTATCTCCCACTGTATCACAATCACACAGAAATGACCAGCAATATGTGATGTTTCCATTTTTGATCACTTTTGCCAGTCTTTCATCATCTGAAAAAATAAACTTTTGAATGCATGAAAGATGCAGTGTGTGTGTGTGTGTGTGTGTGTGTGTGTGTGTGTGTGTGTGTGTGTGTGTGTGTGTGTGTGTAAATAAAAATCTGTTTGCAAAACAGTTACCATGGGTAAAGGGGCACTGAAAGTCACCGGGATTCACCCAGGGACGTCGGGAGGCATACGCACTGTACTGATTTCAGTACAACTTATTTAGAAGGGGGGGGTAGCTTTTTAACTAAAAAAAAAAAAAAAAAGTGTTGGCTCTTTAAGGATGCTTGCTGGGTGCGCATACCTCCCAACTGTCCCGAATTACTCGGTTTTTACCAAGTTTTGGGGTCCAAATAATGGGGTGCCATGATTCCAGAGTGGCACCCCTTCATTTCCAATTTTTGTTTCTTTAGTTTTTATTTTTTAACTTGTTTTTTTTTATTTTTCGCACTTTAGCTGACGTCATCGCGTGCGCGATGACGTCAGCTCGGCAGGGCTACCAGCCAGTCAGAATGGAGCTCGCCGCGCACGTATTTCCGGCTGGTTCAAATGCTTTTGCGAGCGGGAACAAACTAGCCGGATTTACTTTTGGTTAGAAGGCTTCATTTTCGACTAGGCTTTATTGTTATTTAGGTCTCGCTTCATTTTCAGCAAGGATGTTATTTTCGGCAAGGATTTTATTTAGAAGGTCTCGCAGCAACGCTCGAACAGAGGGTTCGTGAGTAAGCTGAAATAATGTTATGTTCAGAAAGGGTGTGTGTTGGCATGATGGCATCACATGTAATTCCAGATACAGTGCCAGCCTTGTCGTACACATTGAGATGGGAAGAATACAGCAACCTTTCCTATATGTGAATCTTGTCTAAGCCTAAACAATGATGTGTCTGCAAATAGTTCATGGTTGGTCAAATTAGGACTCTGCAAACTTTTCTTAATGAGAATTTTCTGCTGGAAAAGTCTTTTCACTGTAGGAACAGAGCAGGTACACAATAACTACTGCAAACACCAACCAGCTACGTTTTTAAATGCTGGCAGTTTTTGAATTTGTTAGAGTTCAGGCAGAAAGTTTAACATTTTGCTCTAGTATTTCTTTCAGGCAGTGAACAGTATATTTAGTGTATAGACTGCTGTGATAATAGGCTTCATTATATTCCACTTCAGCCAGTCATCCTGTATTTAATTCTGACCTTCTGTTTATGATATTCGCCATCCTCAGCCTTGATCATCTAATTCCCCTAACCCCCCATCCTGTTTGGACCCTCCTTCTCCAAGAAGAATTCATCTTTTTGGAATCTCTCATTCTTTTGCAGCCAGTACTGGAGTCTGAAATTTCAGGAACCTTGTGAGCTATCATCCAGGACTAGGCCACATTTTCTAATCTCCTCCCCATCTTTTGATTAGCATGTAAACTGCAACCCACAGTGCTGGACCAATCAGAAAGGAAAAGAACTACTAGCTGACCTCATCCACCTCAGTGCAGTCCATGAACCCCCTGGTAAGCTGCCCATCCCTTGTATCTGTAAATTGAAAGCATCCCCAAGCCTTTCTCCAGGCAGTGCTTGCCATACCCAAACACTCCTCCTGGAATGGGTGGGGTGGCTTCTGCCACTCACACACCTATGCATCCTTGGCTGGTTCCTTCAGTGCCTATTCCCATTATACAAACCCAGGTTAGTTGGCACTTAGATGCTTTGTACTTTGTACTGAATGCTCAATTCCCTATACCCTTGTCAGGCCTTTACCAATTTGATCAGTGTCATTGTACGTTCATGGGTAGTTACAAGGCTATTGACCCTTAAGAATATTAAGACACCTAGTCTAACATTCCCATGATAGATTTTAACCCTTATATTTTGCATATGAATAATCCAAAGACAGGATGAAAATAGATGCATTGAGACATTTACATGTTTGCCCTATCCATAAAGAGCAGGAATTCTGAACTGGGATTAAATATGTGGTTATTCATCTGTTCATCCAAATTACATCTGAATAAAGTAAGAGAAGTCCTTTGCTTTATGTGGTGTGGAACACAGTGCAAAAGAAGCATCACTCTGTATATGTATTTATGCCTGACTTTGATGCCATTTTGCCAGATAGTAATAGAATGGTGATATGAACTTCACAGAGTTTGGCAGGAGGGCGTTACCTCAAGACAGATGCATTTGAGTGTAGATTTCTTACTTAAGGGATTTGTGTTTTTTTGGTCCTTGAACAGAATGAAAGAAAAAATGTCCGCAGCTGTCTGCTGAGTGTGTTTGGCAGTCAGTTATACAAGTGGTTAGCTGTCTGCCCCTACTCTGCAGACCAGCATGCTGCACTTGTATCCCAGCTGCTTTGGATATCTTCAGATCTTCATGGCGGGACAGCTAAGAAATTCAGTGTTATGCTCATTTTACCCTTTCTATACCTTGAGTCTTTGCTGAAGACCCTGCTGATTGAGTTGTAATCTAAATAATAATGAAATGGGTTAATAAGGAGCTTTCAGTTTTTGTTGTTCACAGGACTGCTAGACCTTGCAATACATGCCTGTGTGTGTATATGTGTGTGTGTGAATGCCCCCACATAACACAACAGGTGTTTAGGCTCAAACCCTGTACCTTTGCTTCACGGTAAGAAGAGCATAAGGTCCCTAACCACCACCATTTCTGAACTTTGTTCAGATTTTTATTTCTAACAGTTGTGAGCTATGGTGAGAACTGAAGTTGTATTCCCCAGTTGTGGTGAGAAGTGAGAACTGAAGTTTTATTCCCCCATTATTATTTTTGTTGTTTGTCCAGGTTTGTTGTGCCAAGGTGTGAAGTGAGAACTGAATTTGTATTCCCTCATTATTGCCTTTGTTTGTCCAGGTTTTTTGTGCTAAGAGGTTGAGAGCTATCTAATAGCCATTGTTTCAGTCTTCCTATTTTTCAAACTGCTGATTTAGCATAGTGGTATGTTGCACTGACTGTAGTGCATATGGTTCTGGGTTCGAGACATGCATGGTGGTAACACAGCATTTTATTCTAGCAACTTTCCAAAATTATACAAGCAATATTTAAAATGTGTCCCTGGTTTTTGCGCTTTTGTCCCCCCCCAAATAAATGTTGTCTTTTTCCAGATTTCTTGAGCTGCAAAGTTCAGAGATACAGCTGAGTGTCGAGTACATTTTACAAGGAGCTGAGAGCTGCAGGGGAACTAAAGTTTAGTGCTGCTTATGCCAAGTCTGCTTATATTGTTAATAGCACAACAGGTAGTGTACTTGCTTTTGATGCAGAAGGCTGTGGGTTCTTCTCCCACAGTAGGTAGTTGCATTACCGATACTGTACTGTGTTGTAAAGGCGGTTGGATGCTGTAGTCCTTTTTGGCGAAGATATCTAGTAGTAACTATGAACTTGTTATCAGTTTGCCATCCATTCCCTATTGCAATATTACTAGCGTATCACTTTTTTTAATGCAACATAGGCAATTTATTCATCAAGGGCAACAGGCACTTTATTTGTAGATGAAACAATAAAATATAAAGTTGCTTGCTAGCAGCAACCGCTTCATTAGTTACAGATTTTTTTAATGTGGAAATGTGTAGATGACTTACTAGTTCAGAGATTGTGCACATTTACTGATACTGGTGGACTGTAGAAGTTTGAGTAGACTTTTATGATGGAAATGTTCTGAATTGGGCTATTTTGTCATTATTGGTGCATGCATTTTGTTTCATTGTTTACTGGAAAAATGTTCAAAACAATAAATTTAAAATGCTCTCTAACAACTATACTGTATTGTACAAGGAATATAATTTAATACAATCAGGAAGGTGTATTAAAGAGCACTTGTATGTTCCATGTGCAAGGGGCCTATGATTTGAAAACAGTACAAAGTTAATCTTTATCTGCCACTGGCAAAATGTATTTTCTTTGAATGTGGGTTTCAATGCTGTTTCAATGAATGTGAGTTTCAAGGGCAGAGAAGTTTTAATGCCAAGTCTAGTTTCATTGTGAGACCGCATTGCTTTGTTTAGCAGATATTTATTGGTGTTCATGCTGTAAAATGCAAAATAAACTTTTCTGGCAAATCATTTAGGAATGAAGGCACTAAATAATGACAGACATTACGTTTCAGACGTCATAACCTTCAGAAAAATGCATGCTAAAGCAAGACCGGTTATTCTATCAACTGTCTTAAGTTTATACAAGATCAATTTTTAGTACTGTTTGTATGTTCCCCCAATATATTTGGCCTTGTCCAGATTTCCTGCATTAAGAGGTACGTGCAAATAAATCGCTTTATAGAATTAGGAATATCCAAACCTCTCAACTGTTCCCAATTTTGGCTCAAAATGTTGCTCCCCCCTAATAATCTCTCAGCAAAATAGCAATTTTGGAAGAAAATGTGGAGGCTTTACAATTATAAATAACTAATGATCAGATTTATACATTACTTTTATTTCAGAAATGCATGTAGATTCTCTAATTTTGTCAGCTGCTCAAGTTAACAGTGCTCATATTAAAATGGTGTCCCTTCTTTGACAGGTTCCCGGCTGTATTGTCTGGCAATTTTATATTTTTGCATCACATTTTTGGTCCGTTTTTTTCATAAAATTGCATTTTTCTGGCAAATTAGTGACAAATCATTAAAGACTGAAAAAAGTGTTAAAACACCAAAAAACCAGGCAACGGATGACCAAACCTCCTGGGGTTTAAATATCCAAAGGTAGCTGAAAACAGTTAGTCGGAACTTGGTTTTGTTCATTTTATAAGTTGAAACTGCAACTAATTGTTTTTAACCACTTTTGGATATTAAAACACGTTATTTTGGCTTCCGTGTGCTGACTTAGTTTACAAGTCGAAGTTCCGACTAACTGTTTTCAACTACCTTTGGATATTTAAACCCCAAGAGGTTTGGTCATCCGTTGCCTGTTTTATTTGGTGTTTTAACACTTTTTTCTGGTTTGTGGACGTCTATTGGTGTTCATTAAAGACTGACGTTAGAAAATAATGGCAGACATTTGAGTTTCAGATTTCATACCTTTCAGAAAATTCGTACTAATGCAAGACCTACTACTATTCCAGTATCTTTCTAAATTTATAAGGGCAATATTTAAAAAAAAAGTCTTTATTTTTGGGCCTTTGCCTCAATTTTATTTATGGGTTTGTTGATCTAAGAGGTTGAGAGGTATGTGTGTGTGTGGTAGGTAGCATACCTTCTCAACTGTCCGAATTTTGCAGAATGTCCAGATTTTTGCCCCATATTTTTTGTCTGTTCCTCATAAATTTTGTGATTTTCTAGAAAATCAATGAAGGCTGCAGTTGCTAAATAATGACACATTTGAGTTTCAGACTTCATGTCCTTTAGAAAAATTCATACTAGCACAAATCCTGTTATTCTAGCAACTTTCTCATACTAGCACAAATCCTGTTATTCTAGCAACTTTCTAAGTTCACGAGAGCATTATTTAATATCTGTCCCTGTTTATTTTAGGCTTTGTCCATATTTCTTGCACTAAGAGGTAGGTGGGGTGTGTGTGTGAATGAAACACCCTAGTTAGGGGTAGCAGGTGGTTAGTAATTTACTCAAGCTCAAAACCTGTACCTTAGTTACAGAAAACAAAAGCATGAATCCTCTACCCCAACTACCATGCTGCATTTTTCAAAGAACTGACTTTCAGGTTCATTTTCAATTCAAGGAACCGAGTTTGAGTGAATCTATATTATATTACTGAAGAGGCATTACAGCGAATACCTCTTCATCGATACTAAAAGAGCGAACCGTGAATTACGAGAATGTCCGTAGCTTGGCTGGGGAGGGGGGTAGCAGTTTGAGAGCTGTGAGTACAAATTTGAAAATCCTAGCTACACCCCTGGATTCACCATGACAGTAATAGAAAAGGACCCGTCAAAGACTCTGCTAAGCAAGTGATCAATGTCTTGATATGGGATGTCCATATCCAAGAGAGCACATCATATTTTCTTTATGGTCTTGGAGCCAGGTTGCATTTAGTGAACTGATCATTGCTTCTACTTGCGTACACTTTACTTTGTTTACTTTAACCTGTTGGGATCCAGTGGTTTGACTTAACAGACCATCCCTCTGGTAGCCATTAGACCTACTTCATGCAGTGGAGCATATCCAAGGACTGTAGCACCTGTCCCTCACATACATGGATGCCAGTTCTCCATCACATATTAGTAACAGTGGCAGGTCATCCATGAAATGGCAATATATCATGCTAAACTCCTTAAAGAATCCTTAATATATCATGCTAAACTCCTTAACGAAAAGAAGGCAAAAGGGAATCTCTAACAGCTCCGAGAAGGCGAAGCTCATGGAATTAACCATCATCTCTCTCTACTCTTCCCTTATTAGGTCATTGAGTATAATGCCCCATTTAGCATGTACCTCACTAGACACATGCAACAGCTGGAAAGGCCACAAAAGTACCTCACAAAGAGGATCCTAGGCCTTAAACAGATGTCCTACATGGACAGAATCAAAAAACTCCAGCTATTCTCTGTCTCATATTGTCTACTAAGAGGCAGTTTCTGCTTGACTTACAGCTCCATGTCTGACCCAGCTCTGTTAGAA
Source organism: Protopterus annectens (assembly GCF_019279795.1). Classification (NCBI taxonomy): domain Eukaryota; kingdom Metazoa; phylum Chordata; order Ceratodontiformes; family Protopteridae; genus Protopterus; species Protopterus annectens. The sequence goes on from NC_056737.1 coordinate 647,318,159, forward strand.
ATGCTACATCTAAAGAAATCCAAATCCCTCCACACCACATGCTCCAGAGATCTCAACCTCATTACCAAAATCAACAGAACATGCTGGAGGCACAGGTTCATAACACAGAGACTGCCCATGCTCTGGAATAGACTTCCCATACATGTCAAGCAGAGCACCTCACTGGCCCTCTTCAAGAGAAATCCTGATGAGTGGATGGGAAATAGAAAGTTCGCCCCGGGGATCACTGCAGTGGCTGTACTTGATAGAGGCACTGGGAACAAACTTCGGGCGGCACGATGCCAGGGCACTTCTATGGGCTAGGCTTGTAAAGGCTCCAGGGACATTAGCCTAGTACACACCTATGAACCAGACTAGCTGCTCGGTGGGGTAAACATGCTGTTAAGTGTGGCTATGACACTGCGGATGCAGCATCCAGAGCTACTGCCATAGGGTCAGTTCTTAGGAGATATGCCTAGGTGTGAATAGAATCACTGCAACAGAATATCAAAGAGCAGATTCTCAATGCCTCCTTAAACAAGGATCTGTTACTTGGACCCCTGCTAAAGCAGTATTTAGTAACTTGAGGAAAAGGGGAAAGTGTATAATCAGTTGAAGTCCCCCAATCACATGAAATGAGAGAAATTACTCATCCAAGAGTTTTCCTCCTACTGTTGCCAGGTACAGGCAAGAAGGTGAAGGGGAGGAAAGCCGCACACAAGAAGAAATTGCAGGGAGATGAAAATGCCTGAGGTCCTGCAGAGCCATACTTTAAATAGAGAGCAGCCATGCCTATTATATGCTCCTCCTTCACCCTTTACCCAAAATTCCAGTCCAGTCATCAAAACCCATACTGCTCCTTACCCTCATGAAGACAAAAAAAAAAAAAAAAGAAATGAATGCCTGCTGACCTTATTTGCAAACCAGCAGGATAAAAATAACAGAGCAAGTGGGTCATACAGGTGGTCTTACAGGGGTACACAGACTATAGTTCCTCAAAAAAAAAAAACAGTTTCAAAGGATTCCACTAATAACAGAGTAAAGGCAACTAGTACAACTCCTAGTGGAAATCTTTCTTCAACAAGAGGCCACAAAGTACTAATGGGAGAAGAGATCACAAGTTTGGACTATAGCATATTCTCGGTGCCCAGGAAAGATGGCTCTTGAATCATTCTGGACCTGCAAAGGTGAACACTTTCTGAAAATGCAAAAATTCAAAATGCTCACTATACACACATATTCCTACCCCTACTTTGTCCTCAACTTCTGGTGTTCACAATGCCTACCTACACATTTCCCTTAAAAATGTTTTCTGAGATTCAAAGCAGGGGGTATCACTACCAGTTTACCTCTTTTCACTTTGAACTGAATACTGCTCTCAAGGTCTTCAGCGTGTTCCTGGCTTCAGTAATCACCTGTTGTTCTACTAGGGCCATTCACATTTATCCTTACTTGGATGACTGACTGATTCAGGCTTGGTCCCAGGAAGGAGTAGAGAAGATACTTAAATTTGCTTTCAGAACTTCCCTTTTTCTATGTCTCTCTCAACATCCTAAGCCCAAGATGAACACATCAAGAAAAACAGTGTGCTTGGCAATTCTGGTAATTATTTTACTAATTAAAAGGTCTTTCTCGCTCAGGATTAAGCAGGATCTCTGACAAAGTACTTCTTAGATATACCAAAGAAGAAATCAGTTATCTGTAAGGGGAATATCTATGTAATATGGGAGTACATGGTGTCCACAGTGCTCATAGTTTCCCTAGCAAGACTCCACACAAGGAAACTTCAGTTACCTTCAAAGGTGGTGGGCACAAAATGTCCAGAACAACCAAACTCTGATCATGGATGCCTCAGACATTGCCTGGGGAAACCACAATGAGAAATTCAGAACATCTGGAAAAACAGAAGAGGCATTCTAAGGATATGATGATGATGATGGGATGGTGGTGATCCAGACTATCAGAACTCGCAAGCCCACAATAGACAAAACCACAGTAATATGGTACATAAACCAAGAAGGATGGACAAGCACCATTTTCTTCAGCATGGCAGTGGAAGCTTGGGAGTTAACTTTAGAGTCAGGCATTATCTAAAGGGCCTCCTACCTGAGCAGAATAGAAGCGGATCCTCTTGACTGAAGGTTGGACAGGTATGTATTTCTAACACAGGTACACAGGTGGATGTACTGGAAATGGACAAATATGCTTCTCCGGCACTGCCGCAAAAAGAAAACTGGGCAGTGTAAACTTCTCCATCAAACAGGTAGGTCTGCTTCAGTATGCTTATGCTCTGGTTCCCCCATCCCCCACCATTACCACTACAGTGATAAAAAATAAAATAAAGGAGCCAAGACCAAAGATGCTGCTAAACGCACCCTTTGGCCCAGGTAGCACTGCTTCTCTTGCCTAGATATGAACCTCTTAACTTAGTTCACAGGGTCTTTGAAACACCCAAACCTGAAGAAAACAGACCGACTACATGGATGATCTGACACTGTTACTCTTTAGGCACCTTTTTCACAGAGAATGTGATGAAACTTATGATGGAATCTATGAGTTCTACTATGAAGACATTCTACCTAAACAAGTGAAAAAGATTTTTCCTCAGAGGAAGCAGAAAGATTCAAAGTCAACACTAGTGTCTGCGATTCTGCTATATCTTTTGGAAATGTACAGATCAGTTCAGGTTTACGACTCAGTAAACAAACATCTTCTGTCTATTTTAGTCTACATACCCAGACACACATAGCCTCATTGTTTTAAAACCACCAAAAAATATCATCCACAGCAGAACTTCAATTTTGAGTTGGAAAACTTGACCCAAACTCTTAAAACCAGCTGCTACTACACTTATCAAGTTTCCAGCTTGGAAGAAGGTCATTTTACTTGCGGTTATCCAAAAGGATACGAGCTTAGTGTACATCCTTCTGCTACTCTGCC